>NC_044052.1:6331602-6381602 GCF_902167405.1 Gadus morhua
TGCAAAATGAGGTTACTCTTGATGTTTAGCTCAGTAAATACATAAAAACTGATATGTAAGTAGGTCAATCGGCAATGGACAGCATCTAAGTATGCTGCTGTTGTATTTAAGTTACATAATACAAACCATTTCCAAGGTATTACGTGCATAAGAAGTTGTAGTAGAAATTGGTATGGTTAACATTCACTTGCAGTGAAGTGATCTTTTTACCCAGAGTTTCTATACATCAAATAATATTGCACATCTGGTAGAATTGGTAGAATTTTCTCTCCAAAAGCCTGACCCCTCTTGAAATTATCCTAAGGTCTCCCAATACATCCACACAACATCCATTACAACCGCACTTAAGACTAATAGAAAGGGTGGACACAGCAATCCCAGAGTCAGAGAGTTTTCATTGAGTTTTCTCCTGGATCCCGTGGTGCCAGCTGACCTTTAGCTGCCGTTCTGAGTTTCCAGCGTGGTCCCGGCCTCCTTTGTGCCCTGCCTTTATCCTCCCACTCTCAAGTGAAACTGCTGCAGACTGCAGAAGGGCCCGCCGCCAAGACCCTGCCCCACACATTGTGTCACATTGATCTGTGATCGAAGCCCATTTTCCAATCCACTTACAGACATATTAGAAGATGTGAAATATATAAACGACCCCTAGAACAGCTATTCCACTATACGCACAGAAGAGTTTACGACGTATTGACTCATAGTATGGAGGAGTATTGAAGGTGCTAAGAGAGATATGAGAAAATGAAATTACAGCTCTCAATTTTGCCACGGATTCTATGGAGCGATGCAGATTTGAATTATGATATTCGAAGAGAAACCGCAACCGCGGAAGATATTCCAAATGGTAGACAGTCTTGGGTGGCCTCTGAATCGCCCAGAAACATCATAAGTGTGATATCAAGCTATACTTTAGACTTTGCAGGTTAAGTGGTGAGAGACATTGGGATGATGTTTTAAGAAAGCGCACGGTGTGAAATGCTAATCTAACAGCCTGTTTCTGGCTCCATGATGACACATGGCTAATGGGTGTTGCGAGTGTTTTGCATAACCCTCGAGGTATAGAAAACATTACAGTAATGACTCCAAACAAGGCTTTCGGCTACGGTGTAATTGCCGCAAAAAGCTCTGCTGGCATTTACTCATGAGGTCGCTTTCGAACAAATGTGTGCAGTGATTGCACAGACAGTGCAAATTTCGAGAACATTGAGGTCTATTGAGGAAAGTCTGAATTATTTAAAGTGCATTTGCCGACAACAAGGCTGTCATAAAAATGCAGGCACAATAACAGTGCCAACGAGAAGGATACAAACTCTGGGTTTTGATTCTGAGATCCAAGAAACCAAACATCAGAGAGGTACATAATGCAACATGGCAGAGTTAATTACACACACAATCAGACTAAAGTAAAACTGACAAAATTTGTAAACTATAGCGTTCAAAGTTGCCAGACGTCCACTGGTCCTCTTCCTTAGACACGGGGGGCTTGAATTCAGTCTAACTTTATTTAGGTAGACCTTCATCACAATTACAGTCTACAGGGCCTTCACAGGGGAAGATTCAAATGAGTTTTGACGTCAAACACACTAGACCTCATAAGAATCCTACCCAAAAAGGGGGAGTTTAAAAAGAGAAACAGAAAAGATTGGTAGGGGAAGGATATTGGAAAGGAGATCAACAGATAGCAGATAATTGAATTCCACCTACAAGGATAGGTAAGAGTACGATAGTTACTGGATGAAAACAATAAATTCTAAAATGTCTTCCATTCATAATTTCACGAAAGATGAACATTTAGTTGTGCATACAATTAATTCTTTACCAAGACAATTGCTCATTCTTATTGCCAAACGCAATCCTACGATTCACGATTGAGATACTGTTACCCCTAAGATCTGACATATGTGTTTGGTGTCTCTCTAATAAACTGGATCTTGTTTAGCATTTTTGTTTCAAAGGATTTGTTACAACGTAGTTGGAGTCATCATATTGGAACAAATAGCTTATTTTCAACTTTCACACTATTATGTCATAACTAGTTACCACTATTAGTTTTAAACTAACTAGTGGTTACTAAGGACTTAGTGACTTGGTAAACACATTGCAAGTGCAACCCAGTCCTGGTACATTCAAGTAGCAGACCAATAGTAAGTGTGAGCAGCAACACCTGTACTTTTCCAACAATGACACCGTTGTAAAAAGGGTCTATTAGGTGGTTCATGAAATGCTACAGTTTTCCTTCCATTTTTTTTCTGCATCATTTTTGAAGGAGATTTTAAACTATTTGTCTTGAAAAGTAACCAAAACAAATAAAATGGATGTCAGCCAATATATCAGACAACATAATTTGTTGGGTATCTGACACATTTACTGTGTTTAAAACAATCTTTAGTCAATCATTTTATAGAATAAATATTTATTTCACCACAGTTACGTGGTATTTCACCATCATTATCACTTGAGTCTCCCTCTGCTTAAAGTGCATGAAACATGCCCAGGTAGAGAATGGGCAGCATCATATCTCAAGGACCATAACACACTCAGCAACAAGTGCAGTCAAAAATGATTTCCCAGTTGCATCCCTAACGACACTTCTTATTTTCCTCTTTCTATTGTGGGCTAAGGGACCTAACATGGTTAAGGTGAAGACACATTGCATCGGTCTGATGCCATCCGTCACACATGAGACCGGTGGAGTTTGTAACACATCCTCTATTGATCACATGTCTGGATGTGTGTCCAATGGCTCGGGGATCAAATGTTCTCCGTGTCTGTCTCGTGGTAACTCTATGGATATACTCCTTCACAACACCATAGGAGAAAGAGTGTTGGAAAGGGACAAATTCTATCACAAAAAAAATAAAGTTATACTAATGATATATACATGTTAACGTTCAGATCAAGAAGTATCTATGAAAGCTATAGTGCTAAAATGTGCTGACGAATGAGTGTTTTATTTACTCATTTTTTTTATAATAACCTTATATATTACCTCTATAAATATCATTCTCATTGTCCGATGTTCCATTTACTACTTTGTGAATATCCTGGATTTATTTTGTATCATTTCTATTTTTATTCATAATGGTTTGAACTATTAGCATATTAACCATAAATGGGTTATTACTTTGCTAGCAAAACCACATGGTTATCATGTGATCCTTTTGTTGTTCTTTTGTTAAGCAGGAGAAAACCACCTCTCAAGGTCTGTGTTGACTAGCATGACCTTTCTGTGGCTTACTTGTTCTGTCGGATACGGGTAGATAATAAAGAGCAGAAGACATGTTTACAAATTGAAGCAAACTACAGATAAGCGCTAACAAATGCACTTCAGCAGCAATGATAAAAGTTACCCGCAGGTAAAATGATACAGCACAAGGATAGTTGGTTTGCTAATAATAAATCGCCACGGATATGTAGCCTCTTTAACAAATATATAAAATACATCCTATGAACATTGATTATGTCCTGTAATTGATTTCTCTATTTCTTTGATGTGGTCAACGGAAGCCATCCATCAATCCATTATCTTAATTCAACATTTCCTTTCAATAGCTTTTTTTTTCATTGACACTTCAAACTGAATATATATTTCACATAAACTCATTCATCCATCAGGGCAATTACTGAAGTCGTTGTGTCGGTGTCGTTGATACGAGATGATGAATTGACAGAGCAGATGACGTTTCCTTACCAGGTTTCAGTCGCTCAATCAATACGTCCCCCGTCCCCCCCCCGTTATTTACCAACCGGTGACCTCTTCATCCCTTAGGATCCAGGCCTCGTTTACTTTTAATGACCAAGAAAGAGTGAGTGAGGGAGACGGAGAAGGAGAGAGTGAAGGAGAGAGAAGGAGAGATGAAGAGAAAGTGAGGAAAAGAGAAAGAGTGAGTGAGGGAGAAAAGAAGATGGAGGGGGGGAGGTAGTGTGAGGGAGTGAGAGGGGAAGAGAAAGAGAGGAGGGGTGGAGAGATAGTGAGGAGGAGAGAGAAACAGTGTGTGAGTGAAACGTGGTAAAATGAACCGCATATGTGATGATTGACCGTGACCAATATTAAATTACATTAATTGTCTCGAAGACTGTTAACCCAAAAATTGCGAGTCGGTTCAAATAAAAAGGACAATATTTTAAAACAAAGGAAACGATTATTAAGCATGGTATTCACATTGCTATGGTGACCAAATAAAGCAGTGTTTTTACAGTCAGCCATAAGAGCTCTTGCTGTTTCTGACTCAGATCTTGTCCAGATCTTATAATGTGAATGGACAAGGAACATTGTGCGGCAAAATAATAAAGTTGACTCATACAGCACTTAATGCATTATCAAAGATCTGAATATGAATAAAACATTTTATAATACACCTGCTAATTGAATGAAGTCGAAAGAACCAAAAACTTTCCATCGTGTATTTTGTTCAGGTTAAACAGGTTGAACGGAAAATGGGGAAAGAAAAGTTGTTTCTGTGTTGTTTGTTATCTTGTTTTCTGCCTCCTCTTTAAACCTACCTCTCCCCTTTCCTTCTGCTATTCATTTTTTCCACATTTGACCATATAAGCATTTCTTTTTGGTTGTTTTTGAACAGGACTTCTGATTTGCAGGGAACTAATGCATAATGTTTTTCAGCATCTTTTCATACTTTTTTTTTCATTTGCTTCTCACGGTTGGCAATTACCTCCTCAGGGCTCTGTGCTGACGGGGCATTGTGTGTGCAATGGGTGTATAAAGTAAGATGCATATTCTGCACGCTTGCATATACAATGTTATTCAGGATTGGCGGGGAGGAAATGGCTGTAGTACAGCTACGGAGGGGATACATAAATGTCATTATTGAAACGCAGGTGTAGAATAATCAGCATATGATCCATTCATGCAAGGATCCTTTTTTGCCTGCACATATGCAGCAAGGATTAGGGCATGAGTGGGACCTATCTCAATAGAATAATCATACAGATGGCTGTGATAATAACATAGATGGCGATGATGGTCTCTCTGAATCAGACGCAATAGCATTTGAACATTGAGATTGGCGGCACAAATATTTCAAAAAAGGTAATGGAAATCCTTTAAAGCTAGGGCAGTCAGTTTATTTTAGGTACATTTTACTTTCCTGACAGATTTTTGGTTGAATAGTTTCAAAATCGATCTTGCTTTGGGTGTTTTTTAAAAGAAGCTTCATTTTGCAAGATAAATGTGTCTCTACTTACCAGACAATGTACAATTTATAAAACGGTATCAAACCTGTTTCCTTAAAACATGTAATCCTTTGCGTCAAGTTAATTTATATGGTCTCTATCTGTCTATCTAAGGTGGGATAGACAGGGTCTAGGCGGAGTTGACAGATGGATAACCCTAACCCCCAATCTACCGGAAAAACATTGTTAGGATCTCTCTATCATGCATGTACACACGCACACACAGCGAGAAACACATTTAAACACATTGTCATCCATCCGCAATAGCGTGCACACACACACACACACACATATACACACAAACACACCTATTCCACCACATGTCACTCACTATGGAGAATGCAGTTCCACCAATTATCCCTGGTAGCACTCCTTAGAGGAGGCCCCGGCTACCAGAATCCTTACCAGCGCATGAAGGCGGATGACAGGAGGAGATGGAGGATGGATACACAAGTATCTTCTGTCTCTGTCATATCCCCTTACACCGACTTGTTTGTAGACACAAACGCACAGGCACATGTACGCACACACACCTCAAACCCAGTAACAACTTACCCTTTCACAAGAGGAAACAGAAAACGCACGTGTGCATTTTGCAATCATAATATTACACACGACGCACACGGAAACACACAAAAGCACAGGCCGTTAACAGTGAGCGATTAAACAACCCACCTTTGACGATACTTAACACCAGATCAATATATAATTACCAGCCATTTAATTACCCATTCATGGTGCGGATAAGCCTCCATTTTAAGTGAAATCAATAGGCATGCTTTATGTGCGGCTGTGGGAGAGGAATTTCCAAAGCCAATTATGATGGCATTAGTCATGCTGGAGGGGCGTTCCCATCGCTTCTGCTACTCGTTGCCGTTCAACGTGGGCGTCCCATGACCCGCACTTTCTAAATCCTACCCCCCCCCCCTCATTTTGCTCATGGTCTCTTTATGTGCATATGAGTTACGCTTTTCTTCTTCTACATTATACTGTATACATAGACTCTGTTAATGTGGCCATATTAAATCCATTCAGAAGCACAGCTTGATCCTAACAAGTCTTAAAATAATATCCCTGTTATATCGGTCTTCATGGTACTGCCCTCCTGAAAAACCAATCTAAATGCATTTCAGTATGTATCACAGATCGCTGAAAGCACCTGGGGAAGATTATACAGATATTTGTGTAGATTGAAAAGGGTGTGACATTCAAAACCAATATTTGCGTGGACCTGCGATAATTCTTGAGTTGGTATAAGTCATACCTATCAAACAAATTGACAAAAAAAATGAATGAACCCATTTTTTTTATGCCACTATTGTATGGTTTAAGGGCTTCGTAGCAAACGTTGAGGAACCAACATTTAAGGGTTCAAGAGCTCTATCCTATCCTCTCTATCTTTGCTGTCATCCTTCCAGCCACGAGGGACTGTTGAAATGACTTTGTCTTGGGCCACGCGATACAATCAAGACGGAGTGATGATCCCTCTGTTCTTTGGGGAGCTGCCAGGGCGTCTCATAGGTCATGCCATTATATAGTCTCTGCATTTTCTCTTTGCATTCCACCATACATCATATCATATCCACTTTTTTTTTATGCTCTTACAAAGCTGCTGAACTTTGTGTCTCTCTTTCAAACACCCACTGCCTCTGAAAAAGAAAATCACACTCACTCCAGTTTGCATACTGGCCTTCTTAAGTTGTAGTTGTTATGTACATCGCATTCATCTTCATTATACTCCCAGTGTTATGTCCAGGCCTATTCAGAATGCCATGAGAAAGACGCCACAAGCTGTAAGCGGATGTAATGGACAACATACGAAATGCAAACAAACAACAAACAAAATACTTTCCATCTCAGGTTTGTCTTCCTAAAATGAAGGCTGATATTCTGAGTCTGATGAGTGTTTGGTGGATTATATGAATGGATCAAGGGGTGGCTGTGATTGACCCCATAGCACTGTACTTGGTTTCATGCCAAATGTATTGATGACCCTCAAGGCATCCTGCATAACCGGCATAATATCATGTGTTCACTGGATGAGCATCTGTAATTAAAAATATAAAATCGAATTGCTCTGTATTTCTTAGTGTATTTTGCAATATCAATCATTAGATAATATGAATGGCTAAGGTTAGCTAAGCTAAAGGCTAAATCACAAGTTATTCAATTGAATGATCCATTAAGAAAAAATACTGGCGGCTATTAAAGGTTCATACTTTATGTGAGGCTGAGGAATGTGTAGAATGTGTAGCTATTCACACAGCAATATTCATTGACTGAATAAACACCGGACAAAATGACGCTACAAATGTATTACTTCATTTGTACCCACTTAATGATGTCATGAAGCGTGCAACGTTTGTAGCTGAAGGTCGGAAAATCCGTTAATAACTTTAGCCCACTATAATCTAAACGTGAGTGAAAACCTTGGCCACAACGACGCAGTCAATGTGATGATTATCCTATTACTTTGAATTAGTAATTAATGGTACGGTATAGCGAAATTCTGGAGATAAACCGCAGAATGTATATTTTTCGGAATCATTGATAGCAAACGCCAGATTCTGAAAAAGCTAGAAACACCTCTTACACACCTTTTTAATTAACTTGTCTTAATACTATTGCATGTTTATTTGAATTTTCCGCCAATGCGCTATAATACACAGTAATAGCCTATAATTTCTTTGTATTGGATTAGAATTATTATTATTTATTTTTTTTGTTGTATTTGTGCCTTTGTTATATATATGAGCATCACATTCTTCCTGTTTTGGTCAACGCAGCTACTCCGACCCTTCCACAAAGCTTTGGATTGGTCCAGTGTATAGTCTTCTCACATTAAAATCCATCTCCATCAGGGCTGTCCCCAGACTGTATGTGACTGGCCCTTGTGAGACTAGAACCTTGTTCATGTCCGTCAGTCATCTCTGGAATCAATGCATCGCAGCCATGTGAGATCCGATGGATTGGAAAGGCCAGTGGACTGCAGCAGGGAGCTGAAGGAAGTAATTAATGACAGCCCACGTTCCATAGCTCCACAGCTTCAATCCCTAATCACATGACAAAGACCCCATCGACAAAACACTGGCTTTGTTGCGCTGGGGCACCAATATTATATTATCCTTGTCATCCAAACGGCACAGATCAAAAGGTCATAGTCAAGTTATGGTGCCGTTAGTGTTAAGTTTTATTTTGTGCCTCAACAAGACAAAGATAAAATACATTGCGATTGCGATGGTGATAACGTTGTGGTGCCACTTGAAGGTCATTAGACAACGAGGAACAGGGCGAGAGCAGGTTGCCGTTGATATTATTAATGTCGCGAAGGGCGTATTCTCCTGTCAACAACCTCATCTCGATGGTGAAGTTAAGCACACTGACTCCATCATTATCATGATCTATGTCATTATGTAAATGTTAAAAGTCTAATCTGTCTATACTATACTTCAATCGCTGACTCTCCCTGCCAAAAGGCTGGGAGGGACAAGTTGCCCGTGGCTGTGAATACATCCAGGCCCGCCGGCTCTTGTTTCAGTGCAACCAGACACTGGCCCCATTCAAACATTTGTTTTTCTTTTTGCAGTAAATCGAACACTGATAAGAGGAGGCAACACAGACAGCAACATTCAGAGGCACGTACGTGCACTGGAGGGGAGGGGGATGTTATAACTCATGTTGTTGTATGGGTCCCCCTCTTGTCTGGCTTGTCTCGATAATGGCAGTCACCTGTCAGGTAGGATGTGACTGAACGTGGTTGTCTGCTGCCCCTTGGAACCTCGGTGCCGTTCTTATTGATAATCAGGACTTCACAGCTTATGCCGTACCACACAAAGGTCTGCAGAGACGGGCAAATAGAGGGTGAACAGAGGGGGAATAGAGGTCTTTGAGAATGCTAATGCCCATGCAGATAAGTCAACGCCACTAAGAGAGTGATAGTAAACCTGACAGAATTTGCATCTGGTTGTTATTTGGCTTATAGGCTGAACAGTGTGGCTATTTTGCAATAGGATTGGGTCTTTGGGCAACAATTCAAATGTGGCAACAAAATTGCTGTGCACATTTTAGTGACAGCGTTTTTATTGAGTTTTATGAGTGTTGCGTGTTATGTCACTTTTAAAAACTGTATACAAATGTCAAATATGTTATTATGTTGTCAATGTTCTCACCTCTATTGAAAGCATTGACTATAACATCAACGTTGAAGACTCTTTACATCATAATGACTTATTTTCTTTAAACATTCATATACATTCAGACATATTTATTTAAGGATATGTGAGCTATTTTAAGGGAAACCCATCGAGGGGTATTAAATGCTGGGTCTGTCGAATCCGAGCGATACTTGGAGCCAGTAAGGGCTAATAAGGACCTCTTGGTTTCTTCCAGCCAGGAGGAGGGTTAATTCCATAAATCCATCGATCTATCTATCTCTACATCCTTCTATCCTTCACCCACGTATCTCCGCTCATGGTCTCAGGGAGCTGGAGCCAATCAGAGCTGCCTGGAGGCACAAGGCCCCCGTAAGGACGAGCATACCGAGAGAGAGACACACAAACACACGCGCGCGCGTACACACACAGGTACGAATGGACGCTTATACACGCACAACAACACATGTATGAAAGGGTGCACAAGCACAAACACACTCACACACACAAACACACACACACACACACACACACACACACACACACACACACACACACACACACACACCACACACACACACACACACACACACACACACACACACACACACACACACACGTATGGACGGGCGCACGCACTTATGGACAAGCCAGCCACACAAACATACCCACATTGTACACTTGGGCAATTACCGCCCCTTAAAACCTGCCGTTACAGAAAGAAAACAACGACACTGCGACACGACCTCACTAATCAATGTGCAGCCTTCCTTGGACTAATTGAATATGAGAATTTATTGCATGCATCAACACAACAGTATTGAGATAAACTGTGTGCAATGTATTTCATGACGCTCCATATTGGGTTGTGACGCATTATTTATTTTTTCCTCTGGTTGTCATGTCTAGAAGTATTGGCCCTGCTCTCTGCAAAATGTAATTTTGGAGAAATTGTTTTAGGGCCACTTATCTTGGTTCCTGGCAGTGTAGCAGGAGTAATAAACAGCACGGGTTCTGTAAAAAACCCTCTGCGACCGTCTACAGGAACAGACAGAGCAGGCTGTTCTTCGTGACAGTGCTAATACATTCCTTCAACATGTGTGGAACAGAATGCTTGGGGATGTCCTAACAAACTGGTGTCGATTTCCTTAAGCGGGCAGCATATAAACTAAGTTGTTTGTTTTGCAGGCCAGGACCAAAGATGTTATTTGCAGATCAACTCATTGCTCACATTCAGTAGATTCAATTGTCCACTGAATCCCACTAACAGAATATTCACTGGGGTCTCCATGGAGACGGGGAATTAGAATTACAAAATAAAATAAATAATAAATCTCGCCTTGAATTTCTGATCATGCGTTCGCAATGCTGTCAGACTTTGGCAAGTGACAAAATATTGGAGTTGCAAGAAGTAGTTCATCAGGAAGAATGCTGCTTGCTTAACAGTTTGCTGTAACAGACTGATGTGGGCCTACTATGAAACTGTGATGGATGTTCTATATGTGCTATTACTGTTCTACAAGCCTGCTTTGGCTGGTTTGACCGTCTGTGGAGATGACGTCTACTTTAATAACCTCTGTGCAATGCAGCAGTTACACACAAGTGTAACACTTAAGAAGTACACAGGTGTCTGACACGAGAAAGGATGGATGACAATCAAGCATTTAAAAATACAATGGCAATGTTATAGAAAATAATAGATAATATAATAGAAAATTGAATAAGAATCAGCCACCCTTCTTAAAGTTGAAGCCACACATTTATCCTTTAGTCACTATCAGATACAGCTATTGATTGCAATGCCTGACAGCTTTGGTTGATAATAAGGATCCATATTCCAAAATGTGTGGGCCACTATCTCTGTGTAATGCTGACGTAAGTCAGACACCATCACTGGCCTACTTCCTGCTACATTGAGCGGTTCTATTAGCAGTCTGGTGCCACTGCAGTCCTCGAATGGTGTACCCTGATGTAACTTCCAATTGCAGATGACTATTGTTTCTGATACAGTGATACAGTTGACTTCTAGGCTGCCGTCACATGAGCTGCTCATATATTTGGCAACCAAAATATAGCAAAATATTATGACATATCTCAACTAAAATCGAATTGTGAGGTGAGGGCCAAGGGAATTAGACCCGGCATAAACAAAAAGCAACCAAATTATCAGATTTATACTGAAATGTCATAGTCCTGGGACTTTGAGTTGTTCTATGGAGATAGCAAACTTTTTTGACCCGTGTGTTGTGGTGGTTTCTCAACCACAGGTCAATGAGCAATGCAAAGTGATGAAAATCTATTTCATCTATGTTTACCGTAGACAATCACCTTTATCCTCTCATCAATGCTACAGTGCCTGGGAATTGTAGTAATGACTAGTTCTTGACCTCTTATTTTACTCAACTAAACCACTGATAAACTATGAAAGGACATTCATGTTGGTGGCATGGATAGTATACGTATATACATAGATATATAGATATATACTATTGGATATAATAAGTGATCGATTTTCTTTGAGCCTGTTTGAGCCTTCAGCTCCAGGGTTGCCAACATGTTAAAGGGCATTGAGCAAAAACAACATAATACAACTTTTAATAGAAGTGAATATCTTAGATTGGCAATTTATCTACACCATGGCTTTAACTGTATGCGATACCGTCCATTATACGAAACATGTACATATTGAGCGTTTGCATCTCGGGAAAAAGACATGCCTGTTATACCGTATGCACTTCCATTATGCATTAGTAGACGCAGATTATACTATACACATATATAAATATACGTAGAGGCCAAGAGCTTTTAGTACTGCTCAACTATCGACATAACATTAACATTGCTACAAGTGAAGTATGATGCAAAGCCTGTATTTGAAGAAAATAAAACAGTCAATTTATATGCAAATCTTAACCTTTTGCTGACAACAAGAAGAAAACATAATATTGTCTCACCAAAAGATTGTCTATTAGTGTTATGTTGTAAACAACATAATTTGCCTTTTTGAGTAGGTCTCTGTGTTTGTTCATTGGGGATTTTTTGGAATGTTAATTTTCGGATTACTTGTTGATGTATATACTGATGTTAAATCACATCAATATATGCCTAACGTTTTCAACTCAGGGTAATTATTTGCAATTTTATTGACTTGGTTGGTTTAGACTTTTTTAGAAATAAGTGTTGGAATAGTGAAAGGCCACACTGTTTAAAATGGAAATCTGAAATTGTTGACCTTGAAGTTTTTTCAATTATCAATTATAATTGATTAATTAATTAATTAATTAATTAAGTAGCCATTCAAACTACATCAAAACAGTTGTTTCAACTATCTTCATAGATTTTTGTGTGAAGGTCTGGCCATGACCAACAACAATGAAAATGCTAATTTCAACACCTCACCACTCGGATTTTGCATCCACCATCGTTCTTTCCGCAACGGTTTCCCCCATGAAAAATTATGCCAAGTACCTCAGTTAAACGTGAGCTAGCTATATTAAAGGTTTGATTTTCTTCCTTTTGGAATGTTTTTTTATTTAATTAATTCAGTCTACATAAAAGTAACCTGAAGATCTGAGCCATCTATGTTAGAATTGCCAACAGCTGGCCCTTGCCGGGTGCATTCTCTCCGTGTCAGTGCACCGTGACCGGCTAGTCAAGAATAGTTTATAATGTTTTTACTGAAGGCATGGCAAAAGAGCATATCTTGTTTAAAATGATGTGTGTGTGTGTGTGTGTGTGCGTGCGTGCGTGCGTGCGTTTGTGTGTGTGTATGAGAGAAAATCTTCATGCATGAGCGTGCGCACCTGTATATGTCTATGTGTCTCACAACCCTCTGTGATTGGCCCTTGAAAGAAAAAAAGCTGCAAGAAGAACAGCAGCGAACCACAAAAGAGGGAAGCTTTGCTTCTTTTAACAGCAGACAAGCATGCCTGCCTAGGCAGGCCTTGGCCCTGCTCTAAAGGATCTCTGCAGGCTGGCTCATCATGGATCCGGCCTAATGGATGTCCGATGGCGTTTAGAAAGCATGACAGAGAGCCACATAAACTGGGTCTGAATGTGTCTAATGGGAAGCACAGTCGTACTGACTGTGCTTCACAAACATACATGTCCATAGCACTCTCCTTTCTCCTTGCATATGTCATATCTAGCAGCATTTAAACTCTAATTAGGTTTTCCTCTCCCTCGCATCCACATTGTCCTACAGCAACACAGGGTAAGAGAGGACAAGGCTGCAGTACTTGTATGGCTTTTCTCATCACAACATTTAGCGGCTCCACCAAAAGCACATTATAATCTGTCGCTTGGGTTTTGAAGATTCCCACCTTGATAATAAATGTTTTATCAAGCATTTATTCTGCAAGATTTGCATTTAATTTGGTGTAGTGTGATATATCTCATCTATTTTCACAGTAGGCAGCCTCCAACCTTTACTTTATGCTTTGAACCTAATTTGGCTACATCAAATAATCCATCATTTGAACACAAGCCCCTCTGCCACCTGGAACACATTGCAACTGTCTTTGTTGTACCGTTACAGAAAGATATTGTCAAAAGCATATCAAGATTAATTAATTTATTAATTAACATTGATACATATACATACAAACAAACATTGATGGGAGGTTAAGATGAATCGTCAGAAGACCCGATCAGCAAACAGGATCTTGACAACGCTTATGACTGCAGAGCGGACCTCTCCCATTACTGCCTAGGAGTGCTGTCGCTCGGTTGGATCCTGGTAGATGACGGCGGGATGACCCATATTCCCGCCCTGTAATCTCTGATTGCAGCACGGTGACAGCGGCTTGATTAAGTGTTGCAGCCCCTGTGTGACACTTGAAGTGTGGTGAGGAACAGGGATGGGGAGGGGAGGGGAGGGAATCTGACTTTCAAATGAGCCTGGCAGAGCTAAACTTGGAAGAGGCACATAGGAACCAGTGAGATGAAGGGGGGGGGGGTGAAACCAACAGCGTAAACACAGGACCAGGAAGCAGGCGAGGGAGGAAAAGCAAAGCACACAAGAGCCTTGAGCTGCCTCCAAAAACTTTGTTATGTTGTTGTTGCTTTGTCTTAGTAGTCAACAACAAAGACTTCCAAGTCGGGCTTCTCAGCGACAAAATACAATTACAGACAGAAAAAAGGAAAATAGCACATAGAAACTGGATCTTCGGTTAATCAAACATACCTTTCCGTCAGATATGCGGAGCGGGTATGTTTGTGGCTGTTCAAACAGGCAACTTCCTTAAAATAGAACACCATAGACAGTGATTCTTGAATTATAAATACACCGTGGAAATACTTGACAACAGGTTGCTGGCACTGTGCATTCATTCAGACATTTAATTCAAGCACCTGCTTCCCCAGGCTTTGAGTCATGGGCATGGACGCCAGAAGGAGGTAATGTATAACGGGATGTATGCAAGTCTGCAATAAATCCACCCTCGACCCTCCTGCTTCCCTCCTCCCTGTCACAGTTGGGAATACCGATGGCTGAGCACTAGACGGGAGGCAGATCCCGGACACACGGGTCCCGCCAGCGGCATTATTAACGACAGGTCGTGAAAAACCTCCGCTCTCTGCCCATAGCTGTGCCATAGAAGCCACTTTAAAACACCAATTATCTGGCTTCAGACTGACTGTGCTGCTGCCCCGCCGCCCTGAAAGTAGAGCGGTTAGCAGGTCCTTTGACCGTATGGCACTAAATGGAACACCATCAAACATCCAGACGTCCACCCCCTGTGTAGACGTCAGGCTTAGAGATTGGAAAATAAATGCTCATTGTGTGAAGCAAACTAAACAACAGCAGCAATTGAAGGTTAGGAATCGCAAAGTCTATCAACTCTGTCTGTCTATCAAACTGCTCTGTTTGCAGATGACCCATGCAGACCAAAGGTTGACCTGAACTTTACCATCGCTGAAACCAACCTGCCGTGAAGAGATGGCCCACCCTGGTCTTCAGGAGACCAAGGCTAATTCTAAGAGCCATGGAGGATTGGCCTTAGGATGTCTCTGACATGTCTCTGACATGCTCCTGTACTAATCCTCCATGGCTGATGAGATCCCGGTTGCCGGCATCCAACCATCAATCCAAATGCATTCAGCATCCTCCAAGCACCTTGGAAAGGGCAGTGGGACATTTGCTGCTGACCTTGCACACCTAGACCGCCCCCCTCTTTGATCATTACCGAGATGTTCGTAGTCCATTATCTTGTGCACTTTGTCTCAACCAAAGATGCATTTCCCAAGGACATCCTTCCCGAGATTAGCCGGAACCTCTTATCATCCTTCCCCCCATAACCGTAGGCTGAACTCACTTGAATGAAAACTTAAATGCTTTGTACTTTGCACAATGGTACGGACTGAGTGACTTTACAGGTCAATGTTGAAATGCATAGAACAGAGAGCTATGTTGAATGTTGTACTGCAATGTTTTTCCCCTTCTGTATTTCAGTAGTTCTAATTTTTGCAGGATATTAGTTCCACTTTGTATGGAACTACATATATGTTGGCTTTGATCCCTGAATAATAATAATAATTCTGGCCCCAGGGCCCAAAGCAGTTGGCAGAATGAAAATGATTTAAGATGTGAGCATGAAAATGCTAGAGCAACTATGCATGCAAAACCAACCTAACTAAACTCATCATTAAGATTCGCATAGTATGTGGTAATTTGTCGTTTACTTTGGCAGTTGTTTAGGATTTATATTTTTATCCTTGTCTAGATAGATTTTTTGTTATAGGTGCTGTTGCATGGGACTCCATTGTCTCTCCCATAGTAACTCTTGAAGAAAATAACATTTGAAGTGTGCATTGGTATCTCAAGCAAAAATGCAATGGCTCTATTACAATGCATGCTGTTGCAAATGCAAAATGTTGACAAGCAAAATGCTTTTACTGAAATTAGAGAGTAGCAAACTAGCTATCAAATCACACAACCACCACCCTCAATCCACACCACACCTTTAGATAAGGATCCAGTGAATACATTGAAATTATATAGAATCCTTTATTTCTAAAAATATATAAGCCTTTCATGAATCCCATCACTCAGTCGCAGTACTTCATTATGCAGTTGAGCATAAAGAAGTATCTTTGTATCCTTCATACAAGTTTCCTTGTTTGAAGAGGGCTTTGAAAGCATCATTTATATTTATTTATTTATTCATCTTTCTGCTACTTTATCTTGCTACTGTAGGGCAAAGCCTTCAACCCTATAGTACCCCACTCTCTTATTGAACTTCCAAATTGAACCTTCCATGATAATTGGCATGCCAAAGGATGCTTTATATATCCTGCTGCTGGAGAGAAATGTAAAAGCTATTCAGATTTCACAAAGACCAATTGGTTTGTGTTTTCTTTTTAGGGTTCAATTATCTGAAAAGGACTGTAAACAAATTTGCCTTGACATTTAAAAAGTCTTGGGCCACTGTGGATGCCACCGCGATCGGCTAAGTAGACGCCAGATACTGTCGTCTGGCCACAGGACCCAACTGGTTTCTTGCAGCGATGACAATCACATATATGAAATACTACTGCCCTGTCCCTGGTCTACTGTTTATATCAACTTCACCATTATCACATGGGCCGTACACGCTTGAGAAGAGCAATTTCGAATCCATTTAAGGCGAAGGATAATGATGACTTGATCGAGTTGTTCTGGAGGAGGGATAGAGACGTCGTAGTACTTGTAGTTGGCCAGCTGCCAAATCGAGCTTCTCTGCTGCTTTTAAGGATTTGATTTGAGTTCACTGTACACCCTTTGAGTGACCGTTGGAGGTGGTGTCAGACTTGACCCGCTGTCAGCATGCTGATACAAAAACAAGAGTACACTGAGTAGTCAATGTAGCAATGGGTCGCTCGCTTGCCTTTCCCACTCACTGAAAAATATGAAAATAACAAAATCTTATAAGTAGTTATAGTTAAAAAAGTGAAACACTACAGTATTGTAAGGAATTCAAAAAATGGTGTCACAATTGTTGACATTTATTTACGATTTAAAACATTGTGTACTATGTATAATACACTATGCCTGGTGTACTCTATTGGCCATAAGGACCACAAAGAGACAAGGAGCACATTGAGATCCAGAAAGCGCTATAACAACAAGCTGAACGTCCACATCAGTGGCCAAATGAGCCTTGAGATTTGTTTGTAGATGCCTCAAATATTAAAGTATAATAGAGCTTTAGGACTGTTTTCTTAAAAGTGTATTTTGCGTTTTAAAGCAGGGGAAACGTTTGGTTTTTCTGAGGTTTTGACAAAAGAAATACTGCACATAATTTTTATGTTTTATTGGCCGGAAGATGTATCCATGCTTGTCGCTGTGGAAAAATAACTCTTCCCAGAACACTCAATCCCAATTTAAAAGAAGAGGAAATTGGTTGTAAACACTGCCATACAGACGCCATAGAAGGGCCAATACAAATATTCCCTTCCCTTTTTTGTCATGCTTGAGCACTGCAATGGGTTAGGGAATTCAAGCAAGACCCTAGTGTTAACCCCATAATAATGCAGTTTGTTTGCCTCCACTCTAATGCTGCTGCTTTAGCTATTGTGATACCTACTTACTTTAATGTTACATATGCACTCTGTCTTTTTACTTCAAAGACCTTGTACGATTCCTAGCTTCCATTTTGATTTGTCGTCCCCTCTTCCCCTCTCTTGGGTCCTCGTTACTCGCTCTGTGTCAAATAAATACTTAAGTGATAGAGCTTGAACATAACCCCAGCCCTAAAATCAGTGCTGCCGCTGACAATGAATGCACTCGAATCAGAACCAGCGTTTCAATCAGAACAGGGGCCAATTCATTTGGAGTGGGGGCCTTCCTATGTGTTGTCATGCGTAGAAATGAAACAACTTCAGTAAAGCCGACACTATTTCAGATGAACCAGGATGTGAGTAAAAAGAAAATAGCATTGAAGGGATGTGATTCAAGTCCTTGGGTACAGCCGTTGTCAAGGCGACAACCAATTAAACTCAAAGGGGATGCAATATCTATAAAATGGCGTAGGATTACCAGGAGAGTGGCCACAAAGACTCAGTTAGGTATCAACCAACTTAATATTTTTTCGTTTCAGTTTTTCCAAATGTGACAACTACATGGATGGGACGTCGTCTACTTTATGCATTCATCCCGTGAGCGCTGGATGTCACTCGCTAACCCACTTTTATTATCGAGAGTTATTTGCCACATAGTGAGCTCCGTAAATCTGGGCATCCAGAAGATGCTCTGAGGGGGCCTTGATGAACGCTGAACGGCTGAACGGCTCCTCTGTCCTAACTCCTCTTTGTCCTGCAGAATTCCTTGTTTCTTTTCATTTTTTTGAAAACCTTTATAGTAGTCTTTCAACAATGCAGACCACTCTCTGAGTTTTTGACTTCACTCTCTCTGACATTTAAAGAAAGGAACAGAGTCTCTTGTTATTCTTCTTATCGCTGCTGGTTTGGCGACGTGTTATTCAACATGTAATTGTCAAGATAGTGAAGGCTTATGTATATACTTACCATCAGACGGCTATATTAATTTACACGTGCAAAAGTAACGTGCCGTTTTGCTTAAATTAACACACTTTGTTAGGCTAAACTAATGTACTGTAATTAATTAACTTACCTAATTTAATTACAGCACATTTACCAATGTGAGTGTAATTATCATACCATTGAAATTGGGCAAGTGTGGGTGGGTACCATAATCAGGACGTTATTTGTGTCCGTAAGAGCATGTAAAAGTTATCAGAGAAATATGAATATGCTACAATGGAATAATATGCCAGCATGACGGAAAAAAGGGTCCTTCAAACTCGATACATATTAGACTTAAATCACAACAGAATCACGTTTGGGAGCTCCTTAGCTCAAATATTCCTGGCATTGGAAGATGGAGTTCAAGGTTCGGGTAGCTTTCCTTCAAGCTGTCATCCTGTATCCCAGCAGCAACGCTAGCGCATAAAAAGAAAGACCCATTGCTCGTGACACACCACTTTGACTGTCTGTACAGGCAGTCAAACCTCATAGAATGCTCCACATCTTTCTTCTCACATTTGGCAAAGCTGACAACATTGTCAACCAACAGAACACGGTGAATCCCTTTAAGACTGAGCGTGATAAATGGATATATAAATATTGATTGACGTCTGATTGAAGAGCTCTTTGTGGGCCAAGAACAACATCTCTCTAGATTAAATGAGATAGGGTTTTACGGCGGTACAACCAATGACTGGATCAGACTCCAGTTTATGCAAAAGCTAACAGTTTATTGGGGAATGCACAGTACAATAAAATCCAATAGTCCTTGTAGGGGTCTGTGGGGATACCAGTGCCCCTAATTAACCTCATGGGGTGCCGTTTAAATCGATATTAAATAAATAAATTACTACAAAATATATTAACATGGCTATGGAATCAATTCTGAGATAAATAAATGGCAAAGGCAATGAATGTATCAATAAATGTAAAATATGAATATTTAAATGAGTCAATTGTTCAATAAATATGTGTTTCCACAGAGAACTCATTTAATTCTGGGGACTTTTATTTTATAATTCAAAGTTAATTTCCCAGCTTTTTTTATTTCCATCTGTTATATTCAAATGAGTGTGTGGGTATCTCCAAGACTGAGACCAAACCTACAGCACCAGAATGGCACCGAATCACTGAACACACAGCTGCACTGACTCTACTAGTAGCCGTGACAGTAGGCTCACGGTACGTACCACTCTTGGATAGACCGTATAACACAGGTACTAACACGTCTATGGGTAAGTAGCGGAGCAGCAGATTTGAACCACAAACACATACCGCAACGTAAAGAAACCCGAAATGTCACGATATTAAAAGTGGGTGCAGGCCTATGCAGTATACACTACTATGCGACTGGTCTTGACTATCAGTCTGGTTTAGCTGTCAGGGCGGTGGTCCACACTAGGCGAATTGCAACATGCAGGGGCCAACAAGGAAGACTCCGTCTGATTATCGGTGCCCTCTGTGAAAACTGGTCAAACTTCCACACTTTGAAATAGGGTAGCCCAGCCTTGCAACGGCTGTACTCAGAGACTTGAATCAAATTCCTACAATGATATTTTCTTATTATTCAAACACTCAACCTAGGAGGATACACTTTCCACCTGTCCCCAGTAGAAAAAAAAGAAAAGATTTGCCAAAGCAGAGATAATGACTGCGCTAACATGGAATTAGTTGGCCAGCTGGCTCTTTACGAGAGCCACTTACTCTAAATGTACAGTTTATCGCGCTAGATCCTTGGATTTGTTAATGGCGACCATCCCTCATTCAACACAACATGGGAATAAACGGCCATGCATTCTATAACCATAAACAGATTGACTGTATCGTGTTTTGTTTTATTTTATTAACCTTGTGCCCAACAGGGCAGTGGAAAAAATCATTAGCTCAGTGTTTGTGAAGGCTTTCCAGGAAACAAAACAGTGCTTTCAAATTGATCATTACTTTGGCGGTGACATGACGGGAGCACGATACGCAGAGGCGGTTCTTTGTTGTTGTTTGTTCCTTTTTATTCACGCTCTGCTTAAACTATAGATTAAACAAAGTATGACTCGACACAATGCCATCCTAACTAGGTGTGAAAACTGTGTGTGAAAATGTTCGATATCCACCGAATACCATCATCATTATACCGGTGGTAATAGTGTTTCTCCCTTGCCTCGGTGAAATGTAGGCCTACGTCTTAATGTTTTAATTCAAATACTGTTTTCACAAGTGCCCTATGAAAACGTTTCCCCCCTGTCTAAGCTAAGGAAATAGCACAGCCTCGTCCTTGACTTGTGCAATAATAGAAATGAATAAATGCTGGAGATAAACAAAAAGCTCAAGGCTGACTTCACAACCTGCTAAAGTGCTTACGCAGGGTGCTTGAAGTGGTTTCATTTAAACCTCATTGAGAGCTCATACATTACAGTCATTACCATAAGCTATTTAGTTGAAACATGCTACTGTCTTCGAGTGCGATGAGAACCACTTGTTTCTTCCCGACGTTGATGAAAGCATTGATCCGTCTGAACGTTTACCAATTAGCACCGTTGTTCAATCCGACAAGAGAAAAAGATTCTTGGATCTAGGTTGTAGGTCTATTGAACTTTGCATGCACCCAAAATCACGTCTGTCAAAATGGACATTAGGAGAGGGCCATTGTGTGTGTGTGTGTGTGTGTGTGTGTGTGTGTGTGTGTGTGTGTGTGTGTGTGTGTGTGTGTGTGTGTGTGTGTGTGTGTGTGTGTGTGTGTGTGCGAGCGAGAAGCTGTGCGATGGATTTGTTTTAGATCAATATGAACCACACTGGGGTAATCTCTTACCGCAGTGTGTGGGATAACTGATATGTTATGTTCGTATAATCACATTTTCATTATATTCCCCTATGTTCGGGACAGTGATTTGAAGAGTGTTGCTTAGCTGAAGATTTGCCACATTGTTTTGTGTGTGTGTGTGTGTGGTACTGTCACCACATTATCATGCTTAATAGGAACAATAACAGAGTAAAAGCACAATCAAATGATGTTCTTCACCACTCGGGTCCAGAGACAAATAACCAGTCTGCATCACTTTGCAACACATTTATTATGTTTCCTCGACTTTTAGTCATGGTTTCCCCAGGAAAGTAATGTCATAAGTCATTTATTCTGAAGTAGGATCTTTCGCTGCAGGAATTAATTGTATTCTTCGTGTAATAAATAGGATAGAGGTAAACTTGAGCCAGGACATCGTTTGTTATAATTATTGCACCTAATGGATCACAGGAGAAAACATAGTAGGCCTAAATGCGTTGTATAATTTGTAAGTTGCTCAAGCAGAGAAACACACTGCTCTCCGATTACGCTTACATTATACGGAAAACAGAGAAGAGAAGTAGGAACTTGGTTTTCAGAGTTTCAGTACCTACATTAATTTATAATGTTTGCTTGGTGTTTAAAGGTTTAAAGTCTTCAGAAGCTAAACAACGGCTGTGGTTTTCAGTTGCAATGTCTAAGTTCTTGCCACTATCTGTGTTATTGTGAAAACAGTTTGAGCCATTATTTTAGTTGCAAATATATGGAAGCCACGATTTTGAAAGATTTTCATCAAACCAAAATATTAACTTAATTGAACAAGAATTGAATTACAATTGCAACGTATTTATTGCTAGATAAAAGTTTAAATGAATAGTTGACACTTTACAATGAAGCTACATTACCATTGGCTAACATCAGTAAATGCAGTAATAATCATTATTGTATAGCATTAGAGTAGGGGTAAGAGTTAAGGTTAGGGTTGGAGTGGAGTTGCCTCAACTCTTATAAATAATGTAATAATTAATACCTAAGCTAACATGATCATCCTTACCTTAGTTTACATGAACACCAGTAGTACATGATTACTAGACCATTAGTTATGTAAGGGATAATGTATAGAACGCCGGTCATTATCGGGAAAATAAGCCCAGACAGGGTGCCCAGGTGTCTTATGTCATTAATTGTCAATAACCTAATGTAAGTCAATTCTTAGGTATCCTTATTACTTTATTAACTGACGTTGATTAATGGGTAATGTACCCTTATTGTTAAGTTTTGCCAATGAATAACAAGTGTGTGGGTGTTGGGTTATGCAGTGTGGGTGTTGGCTTATGCAGTTTCTATTTGTTGTTATTCCTATTGTTTTTGGTATTCTGTGGGATATAATGCTGTGACTCGAGGCTGAAATATTAGGCACTTACAATAGAAAGCAAATCTGACAGTAATCCGCCTGGAATGGATAATTAAACAGCCATTACTATAAATCTCTATTTGCACTCAAGTATTACCTTTCAAAAACGATTGTCTTGTGCAGTGAAAAAATAAGCTGTAGCGCTGTATGTTTACATGGCAAATATGGGTTTGGATATTCATTATTCCATTTCAAAGTTACACAACCCCTGATCAAGTTAATTACCAAACACCCAGAGTAAACCTCACAATTCCTGCATTTGGCTTTGATGATTTCTTCAAGTAATCCACATTTCTGACCCAGTTTAAAGCACCCAATCCTACCTCAAAGCTGGTTCGCTTCATTCATTTCATGCCTAGCATTAGGATGCCCAAACCCCTGTTTTTTTGTTAAAAAACGGAGAGGAAAGGGCCAGAGAATCCATCTCATTCTACTGCTGGCAGCAGCCACCCAAATAAAAAGAACAGCGACCCATCAATGTAGGGAACAATGTAGATGACCATATTGACCCCATACTCACGCAGTATGGAGAGGAATGGAAACCTAGCTCATCTTATAGATTTTATTTTCATGAGCATTCAAATTCAAATCGTGTCTATCTGTTGACACCCAGCTGCTCAATCAATTTGGAATTGAGATGATGCATTAAAAGGAAAGAAATATATAAAATGTGTGTTCTCACTGTGAAACGCAAGCTCTTGAATGGCAAATGGGTTTGCATTCAGTCCATTTCCTTTGTAAAGGCGACAGCTGTAAAATGTGCAAATATTGAATGTGCAATTGTAAGTATGCATTGAGTTGATAAGAGTCAGCGTAGTACAGCAGCGAGGTGTCCAAACAAAGGATGAGTTTTCGTGTGGCCTGAACGAGAAATAAAGGAATCATCCCTTATTTTCAGTAAAAAGCAGTAGTAGCCTTCTAACTGTACCCTGGTAAATAAAAGTAGCAGAACCAGAATTTGTGTTACGAGACCCCTGTGTTAATCTTACGATCACACCTTTGTGAAAGGGCCAATTATGTTTCTAAGGCATCGCTCGGGGCCACCACTCGGGAACCATACAAGGAAAAAAATAGCTGCCACACTTATGGTCATGGCGAATATGCTTACTTTGTGAATGTGAAGATCCTGTGCATTATTTT
Organism: Gadus morhua; assembly: GCF_902167405.1. Lineage (NCBI taxonomy): Eukaryota > Metazoa > Chordata > Actinopteri > Gadiformes > Gadidae > Gadus > Gadus morhua. The sequence continues at coordinate 6,355,793 of NC_044052.1, forward strand.
TATTGATATTGTTTCTGGGTGTTGCTTTTATGATGACAGATAGTGGGTACTGCTTTAAGATTGAAGAACCTTTAACCCTGTATTTTTCACCCGTCTCCAATCATTCTGGAGAACTCTCAGTTTGTTCTATTTTGATTCTTTAGGTATTGAACACTTGGTTCTATATACAAAAATAAGTAAAGATCCCTGCCAAAAGCCAAAGGGCGTCGGTTTGCAGAACCCCCGGGACTTCTGCTTGGTTTGGAGAACAAAGTAGAGCATTAGCTCTTCCGGAAAAGTCTTCCTATTTCAACTTTTCTTGGTGATAAGGAGGCATATGAAGTCGGGGTCTGTCCACCTACACCTCTGTTAAGATTACCTTGGCTAGTCTTTTCTTTCCTCTCTTCTCTACTGCTCTCCACCTCTTCAGAAATGGTGAACAATTGCATCATCTTAGAAGGAGTATACTTAGCAACAGAACGTAATAAAGTGCTATATGGCCATACTGAAAGACTGTTAACCTTAAATGTGTTTGACAGGTGTCAAGATGTACAGCACATTTAACATGTTAGGCAGATACATGCACCTTTTGAAGGGCAGTGGCTAGATTTTCAAACCTTCCTCAATAATTTAAGTACATGCATATTAATTATTACTGAATTATAATGGATTCTGATGAGGAACCAGATAGATGTCCAGATGTTCAGCAGCTATAACACTCTCTGTTAATACTTATCTACTGCTGTGGTTTCCAGAGAGGACATCTAGGACAGCAAGTCCAGCGAACGTGTGAATTTGATAAGCGGTTTTCCATCGCGGCTGTCGCCATCGCCCTCTGCATGTGTTGACAGGGACCTTAAAATGGTGGTGAACTATGGCCGAGACGAAAGTAAGATGTAAAAGTCAATAAAGATGACCCCCTCACCACCATCTACACTTTCTGTTTGGCACAACAACATATCTATAATATACACAGGCCAAAATATACAATACACAGTACAATACATAGTTAACATGGATATAACTATAGTCGAAAATGTGTCCAGCCTTTGACTCACGGCTGTGTTTGATGCCTAGTTGAAGGGTGCATGTTATTGCCATCTCTACATTCACTTTCCTGGCTAGGCTAATTGGAAAGCTCGAATTTCCCATGTGTGTGCATGCAGGGAAGGGGGGGGGGGGGGGTATATGCATTGATATGCATCATTCTAGGCCAGAGTCTGCAGGAACAGCCGTGACCATGAACAAGACCTGGACTAGTGGGTGAAGGCGATGATTGTGTTTTGTTTACAATTTTATAATGACTTGCAATGTGTCTCGAGCATTATTTATTTGTATGACACTAAATGTGGCATGTATTCTATTATATGAACATAAAATATTAATATGTTTTGTTATATTTCGACTTGAATGTGTTTGTCACATTTGGGTAAAAAAGCCGTAGTAACCGTAGACACATGAAGGGTAAAACTAATAATATTGAATCCAATAGGGTTCATGGAATAACATCTGACGTAGGCCTATTACGGTACTTAAGTTGTATTCAATTCAATTGATCTTAAAGCCTTGGCAACACATTTGCACACATCCATGCCCTCTAATAAGTTAGTTTTTCTTCTATATGAACCAGGTCATAGTACCCAATACATAAAATTACCCAAATGACTGTGTTCCTTTGTCAATGTTGCTCACATAACATATGTTGCTGCTAATTTAGCATTTACAACGGCTGCGACACCAAATCCTACTGCATTATACTTAATTATTTAAGGAATTACAGAGGCCTTGGCAGTATAACTAGCAATATAAGTGAATAACATAAATGTAAAATAACCTCTGTGTCTGTGGTATGAACTTGTGAATTAATGAATGTAATGCATTAACATCAAAATTTAGGAAGGAGAATTTGTTTTCCAGTAGTTAGAAGTGGCATCATAATATAGAACTTACCTAATTCTGCTATCCGGTTAAAAAATAATTCCTACAATATATCTTTTTCACAGGTGACATATAGGACAAACACAGGTTTCATCCATGACACTAATTATTGGTCTTCTCGTTATATGGACCAGAGCACGGGTAGTATAACTATATTCACTGGCTTTGTATGCTTCCAGTGCCCTGGTTAATAAAGGAAGTAGACCCATAATTACTGCTATGAGCGACACCCGTTTGACTCCTGTGACAGAGCCTCTATGAATAGGGTCCATAGTTCATGGATAGACTATGCGGCTGTGAGTGGGGGGACAGGTGTGGCTCATGCTGGTATCAGACGCAGAAGTGGTGGGAATGATTAATGGTCGCCCCAAAGCACCCCCTGATGCACACTCCTGTAGCAAGATTAGTGCCATAACTAGGGTTAAGGGAAGGAAGCCAACAAAGTCGTGTAAGGCAGTGTTTCGCAACCTGTGCCACGGTTGAAAAAACAAACAAATGTGTTTATCCCATTTACATTAATAGAAACAAATATTAAAGACAATTTTAAATAAATGTATTCTAAATATGGTTCAGTAAATAGTATTCTTTCTCAGACATACCTGTCTGGGTAACATTTTGGGTCATTAAGCCTGACCAAACCCTTAACTGGCTTCGTGGCAAAGAGAGAAAAGTTGAAAAATAACTAAGGATAACAAACTTTGAAATAATTAGCTTATTGGTGAATATTAGTTTGGCTTTTTATGTTCACACAAGTTGAACATAGTGGAAATAGTAGGTCTACTATTACATTTGGATGCGCATTAGTGAAACAACTGCATATGTTTTAGAATAAACATTTGTATCCTCTATTCATTTGTTTTACCCTCTGTAAACCTTATCTCAACTCGAGAGGGATTAAGGACTTCATTCATTATGTATAAAAACATTTAATCCTTTCACATTAAAAGGAACAGAATCATAAAGGGCTTCACTGTGTTATGTTGGAATTTTAAGTTTAACACAAAATTGGGAGCTTTGCAAAAATGTAGAGGTGTAAGGGGGGGAGTGATACCTTTCCAGAAAGGTAAACTGCAAGGGACTTACAATGAGGTTTAATTCATAATTCATCAAACCCGGCTTGGTGCAAACAGAATGGCCCACACCCTTTGGTCCCCTATGTATGCCCTGCCCTGCTCCTAGAGGCATGATGCTACACTTGGTCTGAGCAGGAGTTGAGCTGGAAGAGCGACATCTCATTAATCTTTAACAATGGAAACTGTCAAACTAACTGGCCGATTCATGTTTCAAATCCTCAACTCAAAACATTGCTTTTTAATCATTATCCCATCAGGATCATGTTTGGCATACATATAAGCCAGTATCACTTTGTCTGACATTTGTGCTATGATATATTGAATGTCATCTAAGTCAATATTAAATATATAAATGAACATAGCTATGAAATAGATGAATGACGCAATACATATATAAATAAATATAAATGTATCAATATATTGAGATAAATAAATGTTTTTAAGTTAAAAGGAAGCTTGTTCAAAGGTACTACTGTTATTTATATAAGGGGACTATTATTTCATCATGCAACATTAATTTATTTATTGGCACATTTATTAATTTATGCCACATGTCCATCTGGGATACTTAAATTAGTAGGGCGTGGTTATCTCCGCAGCAACAGCACTGAATCTCTGAATATACGATATCCTATCCTTATGCTCGCTCCCTTTGGGTTTATCAGCTATCAGCCCGAGAAGGTGCGGATGCTGCTCATTTGAATATACCATGGAAAGTTGCTTTATGAAATAAATGTGCTATAATGAAATAAAAGTCCCCTGAAATAAATAAAAGTAGAATGTATATATATATATAGACACATTTTATTTTCATATTTATTAATCTATGGATTTACTTATTTGTTAATTCCGTAGCCATATTGATCTTTTATTTATTTATTTAATATTGACTCAAATGGCATTCCATAATTATATGCATGCTTTGTACGAGGGACTTCTATCTATTCAAATGCTCTTTTTTGTTCTTGTTACGAACACTCGTCACTAAAAGATAAAAAAAAAAAACTAAAACACTTGTCACTAAAAGATGCCCTCTTCAAAAGTCCATATGGCTACTTGTGTGCAGAAAGCGAGAGGCGGTTGAGTCTTGGTTGTTCTTTTGCAGTCAAATGAGAAAATGCCCTCCCTCTCTCTGTCCAAATAAAGCACATTGATGGGCGATTTAATTAGTTGTGAAATTGTTGGCCATAATCTCCAGGCCCAGATGAGTTTTGGGAGATTTTAATTTATACCATGGCTGCTTAGAAGGCAAGAGTTAGATGAATTAAGAATTCTGTTTAGAATTTATATAAATACACATTTTATATACATTGTTTACTTTTCCTGTAATAAAACCAAACCACAAACATTAATGGCTACATATAGAAATGTTTATACATACAGATTTGAAATATTGTAACATTTAAATGTGATTAAACTAACACATACTCAAGAACATGCAAATATGTACGCATGTTTTAATTTAAATTGCGACCATATGTTCGAAAATGGGCAACTTAACGTTTTATGCATGTATGAGCATGCGCATGGATTGGTAAAGCACCTGCACGGATTGGTAAAGCATGCACACAGATTGGTAAAGCACGTGCATGGATTGGTAAAGCATGGCCACGGATTGGTAAAGTATGTGCACGGATTGATTGAAAACTTTATTGAACAACAATTAACAGAAGTGTTCACAAGGATTAAAAAACACAATCAAGCCCAAAGGCTTGTTTCCATTGTGGTCCTTTAGGAGTTTTGGGTAAAGCGTGCCGTTGGATTGCACCGATCCGCAATCCACACTCCGCCGCGAAGACCACTTCTTCACCAACAATGCACAAGAAACCTGCGAAAGGTCCAAAACACAAAGCTAAATCAAACCCACTGATTTCACTGTTTCACAAGATTCATTGGATTTAATTGCAAGCCGTAGTCATCGTGGGCCAAGGCAGGTCCATTTGCTGAAGAAAAAGGGATTGCAAATCCCTGCACATCCGTTTATGAATCCAAGGACATGCTTTACCAATTTGGTCCCACACTTTACTAATCTGTTTGCACGCTTTACTAATCGGTGCGTTTTCTATCATGTGGCCCTAGGGGGTCCCCTACTAGTGCACTCACTCCGCCTTCATTCAGGGTTCGCTTTTGTTGCTCCAGCGTGTTCGATGACCTTGTTAGTCGTCCTTTTCAAACAATCTCATGGATAATGTATGAGGCCTTGATGTGTAAAGAAAACTAAAAATAATAATAGTTAATCTTCCACAGAAATCAATATGCTGGGATCCACTGGCATTCTACTGTGGAGTACAAATCTGAAAGCAAACAACTGAAAGAGAAGGCTGTGTATCTTCAGAAATAATATCTTAAACTGCGCTCATTCACGCCATGCATAAACCGGCACGCGATGACCCGCCCGCTCTACCGCCCACACACTCTGAGCCACACAACATCGTGTTCATTCTCAGCAAATTATGAAAAATGCATGTGTGAATTTATATATTGTACTCTCCTCACCGCCTGTGTTAATGTTGTGTATCTCTGGTTTTGCAAAACCTCAGCAGAAACTACTTACTGAGAGGGCATCAATATGCAGTGAATACTCCCAAAACATATTCCTGCATAGCAGCACACCCCATAGGACACAATCCTAAAACCCTACCCCAAGACAATAGAAAAGTTCTTCCACATATTTGACACAATATTTAGAGGTGACTTTCACTTTGAGAAGAAAAGAAACAAAGAATGGTTCTCAGATGCGAGTGTTAATAGATTTTCACGTGTGCCTATGTTTTGTGCTTGGGGGCAGTTTTAAGTGCATCACAAAATCTCTTTTGTTTGATTCATAAAAACAGCTCAGAGCCTTGCTTCCCCCCCTACACCCCCCAGCACCACCACCACCACCACGGGCATCGCTCTCTGTCACAGTTGGAGACAGGTGTCAGGTCGGCGTTGATGTGTGGGGGTCCGAGGGCATCCGCACTTACCAGCCAGCCTTATCTGGCTGCAGATTAATGGAGGATCTGTCGGGGGGTTGCCATTCAAGGCGGATACCTGCATGCATTAGAAGGAACGCTCAGAGGATGAGAAGAGCCCGACGTGGGGCTACTGCTTGACTATGTAGCACTTTGGGAAGGTGTAGTATGCATGGCATGCACTCAGAAGGTTTTGCTGTCGCTCTCTCTCCACTGAAGAGGGTTATCCATAGTGGCCTCGTATATGTATCTCCCATGTAGGAGTTTTACAAAAGTTGAGAACCTTTGGTCGCTTGTTTGAGAACCCTTTCTATGTATTAGGAAGGAGCCAATGGATTCTACACTGCTCAATGTCACGGGATACACCCGAGACCTGATTGGTCACAACTAAACCTTGTCTGGTTGTGAGTACCGTTCTCACTTTCAATATCTTCCTATGTTCATGCAAACGGTTTGTTGTATTTTTTTTTTATTCATGTGTTTTGATTGAATCTATGGCGAGACATACTTTGTAATACCATGGCAAATGTTGTGTTTAAGTTGAATCCAATATAAATACAGAATGTATAAGTAAATTACTTAGGTGAATCACATTTAGATTATTTGATGATTGTTTGTATTATTATAAATAAAAAACATCCTTGTCAGTTTATGTCGGGGGTATAACTGCCGGAAGAAGTATAACACAACAGTATCCACTGCACTTCAAGGTTTTCATTGATTAAAGAATGGCTGCTGGTTCCTCTCATATATTTTGCAAACAGCTTTTCTTCCCTGGGGTTCTTTTTTTCTACACTGTTAGGACATCACCCTGCATGGGATGTTAAGGGTCATGTGCCAGAGCCGTGGTGCTGTCCATTGTGGTATCACATTGTACATCAGCGATGTATAAGCACCCCAGAAGGAGGATGTAGTTATGTTAAATTGCATGCATTTATGTAGCGCTTTTTAGAGGAATCGGACCAGCAACCTTCCTATTGCCAGACAACCTGCTCTACCTCCTGAACCCCATATTTTACTTATGAGTGCGGCTTTACTAAGCGTCATAACATAGATCATTGTCCAATATTACCATCACACAAATACCGGTTCATGCAGAGCCAAGACATGTAACTCCCTTGATTACCTGATGGGAGACAATATGCTAGGCCTCAGGCCCTGCCCGCAGGCGCCATCCCTCCTAACCTGGATAACCCTTTCACGGCCATGCGTACCAATGGAACCCAATGCCTGAACACATGACATGAATTCTAATTGTTAGGCTATGGACAGAGCATAGGGCGAACGCTCTCAATCGCCCTAAAAAGGACCCTGGAACCACCTAGTCTCCATCTTCGTAAGTAGAACCATGGAACCCTCTTGTCTCCAGCTCTCCCCCATCCTAAGAAGAACACTGGAACCACCTAAGTCTTTCGATGTCCGTTTTCCAGAATGCTGGAACCCTCCGGTCTCCAGCTCTCCATCTTCGTAATCAGAATGCTGCCACCACCCAGTCTCCAGCTGTCCAGCGTCAGAAGCTGACTGGTTTCCCATTTAGATTAATCATTGCATCAACCAAGTCCTAGTGACTTCTTACAGCTTGTCCCCTGTTTGAGTGGGACTTCCCATGAAAGAAAGAAAGCAGCGGATTGAAAAGCCCTCCTCAAGTCTTATGGAGCTAGATTATGGGATGGGTTCTAGTGGTTGTCTGCCTCTACTAATTTAGACCATGGTACTTTTGGCACTTGCTGGGAACAGGTCACCAGCTTGCTGCCCAGTTATTAATGGTATACATGACCTACGTAAGACAACACTGTGCCAATCCGTCTTGTAACATGGTTGTGTATTTCCTCATCTCTAGTATGCGGATTAGCAAGTGCTGCAGTCAATATATATCTGCTTCAACTCAACCTGTATTGATCCTGTTTTGTTAATGCCGTGCCTACCACTCCTGTGGGATACTTACAAATTAGAGGATAGATAAAAGCAGATCTTTTTTTTTGCAAAAAAACTGTCTTGCCGCATGTATGAGTTGGAAAATGTGGGCTTAGAATTATTGGGCTGGACCTGAGTTAACTACATTAAATTCAATATAATTGGTTAGTTTGGGTAATAAAAGAGGAAAAACACACATCAATATAAATATGCTTTAAGAATTATGCGACAGAGTCCAATTTATCCATATAATTTATGTTGTATTGATTTAAAGCACTGTGTGCTTTGCTACTGGTTTCCATTTTGGCAGTTAAAAAACCTATATCAAGCTGGCTTCGAGATAATGTCTTGATATATAATGTATATATAATAACAATCTATTTAATAATGGCCGTTTCTCTTACACAAAACCACAATGCATAATTTACGTCCTCAACCATCATATTTATTATCTTTATTTTTTTCTTATTATATATTATCTACAATGGGGTTGAACAATGAGAGACGTTCAAGTATTTCCTCTGTAAAAAAAGTGTAATACAAATATATTTCTGTGTATAATGTTGTGAAATGGGTGTGATTTCGATCCATTAGAGTTTGAAAGAGGCCGAAGCATTCAAGACAAAGGAAGTTCAACAAGCTTAACAAGGGTCTCTCCAACTTTTAAAAATGACCTTTCAGAAGTGTCGATGGAGGTCCTCTGAGCATCTCCTGATTTCTATTTGAGTCGGAAATAACAAGCTTCATCATGATGAAGGTTACCTTCCGCCCAGTGGCTCCATGTTCCCTCCGATCAGGTTACCTCTGTCGGCCCGAAAGTGGCGTAATCACAGGCAACCGTCTCTTTCAAAAGACGTACGGGCAGTGCTTCATTTGCTGATCTGCTGATCGAGTGGGTGATGGCGGAGCATCTTGGTGCTACTGTGTGCTGAAACTGAGCAAGAATGACATCATAAACAACACCATGTGTGCGCACCGATATAAAGAGGTGGTTGCATTTTCGGATATGACAGTGTAAAGACTACGGTTGCTACTGCAGCAGTGGTCTACGGCAGCCCTGATAAGACAGGGAAAGACACAAACTGTGAATTCACTTTTTTCTATAAGGTGTTACCAAAACCAGCGGCATTCTCACTACAACATCCGCCATTACGAGAATGTTGACACTGTTGCTAAACAAATGCAGAGTGATTGTATTTAAAAAAAAATTGTAATCAAATTTTAAATGCAACAACAATATGCAAGCAGGTGCAGGTTCCAATCAGGGAGGTCATGGATCATGTGACGGCAGGAGCCAGTACAATGAAAGGCCCTGCCTAGGAGCATAGAATTGATCACAAAACCTCCCAGTGGCTTTGTATCCACCGTTGTGAAAAGACTCACAAGAGTTAAGAGAAAAAAGCATACAAAGGAATACAGAATATGGATTTTGTAAATGGACACTGATATTTGCATAGCCTTTCTTCTGCATGCATAGCCTTTGTAAAATTCTAAATTAATTCCAGGCATTAAATATGAATTAGTAAAACTAAGAGCAACTGTAAATTGGTGAGAATATCATTTAAACATGCCTATACAATTCAAAAGACGCAACGCATTAACGAAACAGCACAAACGCAAAAGCCACAACAAAAACTGAAGAGCCAAAACACATACACAAAAGCAACAACTTTTCTAACCATTATTGTACATATTGGCAACTCCTCACCAGGAGTTATGCAGCGTTTTGAAATATGATTTTAGAAAGCATGAACTGTTAGGAATGTTTTGAAGTACTGTGCAGACATTCCATTCATGTTTTTCCTGCCACACATTCTAACATGGCAAACATTAAATATGCCATCAGATTGTGTGATAATGTATGCAACCAAAATAAATATCAAAGAGATAAAACGAATAAGAGAAACACAAAGGTAGTGAGAAAGAGATACACAAAGGTAGAGAGAAACACAAAAGGAGAGTAAAAACCAAAAGGTAGAGAGAGAGAGATAATGAAATCAAGAAGGGCTGGGTTGCAAGTTCATCAGCCGCGGTTGCCAAGTGTATGTCGTCTCTTTATTCTGGGGAGCGCTGGCTTGAAGCTCTGTCAATGCGGATGGAAGTCTTGTCACATTCAATGACAGCTGGAGTGGAAGACGCCTCTTTTGGGCTAAAACAAAAATAGATACGCTTTTGGCTTTTCCTCAGTATTTGTAGCAGGTATGTTCTTCCAGCTTGACAGTGATTTCTGTCACTTTGATATTGACAAAACACAATCAGTAGCTCCAGTCAAGAATAGATTCCTACGGCAAGATGCCTGGATTTACCAAAGGTCTTTAACCAACACCAACTGCCCTTTTCCCTCCCAAATCGGGCGAGAAAGGGTCTCACGTTGGTAAGAGAGCTGGAGTGCTCCCTCAGTCAGTTAGCTTGTCAGTCAGTTTGTTTGTCAGGGCTTTGGTAGATCAACATAATGACCTTTAATTATTTTTTTTAAATAGTTAAGTGTTTTCTCTTCCGGACTTTGACATTTATAGCTCATAATTGTATGGCAATTTAACAATAATCTCTATTATGATTGAAAGCACAGTCTGTGCCTCAAACTTAATATTTCACATTATACGCCTGACTGTCAATAGTTCCAGGCGCAATAGGAAATTTAGCAGAGTCATTTCTGGAAGAGGACAAACTCAATAACGGGGTTCACTAGCAGTTTGAACACACAGGGACCCAACTTAGTTTTATTCACACATAATCCCTTTTCTTTGTTATTGACCTTGAGTATTGTGGCGGCCAGAATGAGACACATCACTACAACACAATACTTAGTACAAAGCGGATCCGCTTGCTGTCAATCAGTAGCTTCAGTAGCTACTGATCAGTAGCTTGAGTCAATCAGTAGCTTCAGTAGCTACTGATTGAATTAGAACCATCCTCATCCTGTCCTGCAGGTTAATTTTCCAGTAGATTATCATTGTTTTCAAAAGAATTTGTTTCTGACAAAAACAGTATCACAAGCCCATGTAAAGAATAAATGGTCATTTGAGTAAGTCCTTTTCATCAATCATTCATTGGGTTGTGATACAACCAGCTCCGGATGAGTTTGAATTGAAGCAGAGATGTGTCACTATTTCGTCCACAATTTCTTTAATATGTTGATTAAACCAAATATATATGCATAGGCTATTGATGGTTTTATTAATGACTCAAATCATTGGTACCTGAGAATTTGAGGCATGAAAATGCAAATAGGCAGACACAAAACTAGTGATAAAAACTTGAAATGTCAGATGCTGAGATCTGCATAACTCAAATATAATCAACATGTGTTTTCATGCAAATTAAACATGGGTGACTTTAAATTAAAGATTGACCTTAATAAAAACATGACCAGAGCCGTGCTAAAACTTTAAATCTTGCCGTTGCATTTGAAAGATGGAGACAGCTAAGAGCCTTGAAGGATCTCAAGACGGATGCCACATGAGCTGGTTTAACAATAAATTGCACACGAATACATTAGCTGATGAACTGATTGTGTGGGACTCCTCGTCGCCTGTCATTGTCCAAGAAGAGTAATTGCGCTCATCTCAAAATATGTTGAGCTTGGCTCATCTTGCGCTGGTGTTCGTTCAGCGTCTGGAAGGAGGGGGGGAGAGAGACAACTCTCTCCAATATTGGGAGCTTGGACTGCCAAACCTATTTCAAAACTTGTCAAGGGTGAATGATAAAGATTGTTTTATTAAGTTAACAGTGTAGTTTCTGCCTGCTGCATTGACTTGGCTGTGTATTATTAATATGAATAAGTAATGGTAGTTATCTTGTGTTGCACTCCACCCTTGATATAGATGTCCTTTTCTTCCCTTGTAAATCCATTTTTGGCCGCGGGCCCAAATCAATTTTCTGACCTTCTGGAAGTATGAGGTGGTGGGAAAGGATCAAGTTGGACATACCCCAGATTTTTACCAGAGCTACTTGCATATGATATGAAAAAAATATAAAAAAAATAATCACATGTTATTCACATTGTTTCAGATGGCAGACAGCTCTGACTTTTGTGTGTAGGTTTTGACGTTCGCTCAGGATTACTTTGGCATTTCATTCATTGTGAGGATTATAATGAATAATGCAAGTCCAACTCAGTGAATTCATAAGATGTCATTATCTCATCTCATCTTCATCCGCTTATCCGGGGTCGGGTCGCGGGGGGAGCAGCTCAAAAAATAAAAATATAAAAATAATACTAATCTTGAAGATGTCATTATATATACAGAAATGTAACATATTTCACCTTTACAACCTACTTCATATAGTATTACAATACAGATAGTTCATATTGTTACGATCAGGTGGATTATTAGGGGATAGGGGAACTGGGCGCCCCTTAGCTACCCTGCCAAGGTGCTATAAATTGGGTCTGACGCAAGAGTCCAGGCAGTTCTCAACTTGAAGCTGAAGTGAAAACTTCTATAGTTCTCAGAATCGGAGTGGTATAAATCTGTAGGCTGTGCACCACTTCACTTCCTTTGTTTATATCTTTGTGATGGTGTTAGTGAGTACTCTTTATTCAATCAGTGAATAAACCTTTAAGGAACTTATTTTAAATTTGCAAACTGTAACACTGCACTCCGTAGTCAATGCTGATCGATAGACAAATCACATTCTATCGCTGATATATTCTACAAATTAAAATCAGTCAAACAGTCAAACATTTTGGTTTTTGATCAATTCCTGAGAGCAACATTTTCTGTATTGAACCGAAGAGTGAGACTGTAACATTATATATATATAATATATATTGTGTGAAGGGATCCATTCAGACTCGCCACTTATTTCGGTGAATCAAAAAAGTGTGATTCCCCCCCCCCCCCGCCCAGCATTACAAGCCCTAAACTTATTTTGATAGCCATAATAACTATTTCATTTTATGCCCTATGCGACACATAAATTGATTCTGGATCCCATTCCAGGAGAAATGTGATAAACTTCTAGCGATCTTTTCATTGAGTGAAAGTTAATTAACTTTTCACTGCAAGGCGCCGGAACACGATATCAAAAACTCCTTGATCTCCTTCCCTACAAGGGAGACTTTGTCTACGATAGATGTCAGCGGTTGTAGGAGATCATTTTAATATTGCCTCAAATCCGATAGATTTTTGGTCACAACTCAACCACAAAAAAAGGTAATTTATATGAAATAAACCAGCATTGATCAGTTATCAAACGCCCCCTTGGGCATGAAAACAACCTTAGTGTACACATCCGGTGTTGTTTCTTTCACAGTTGAGGAATAACAAACCCATTCCGGCCCAATTTGTTGAACATGTCCCATCTCTGCAGGATGCTGTCTGAAGCCCAGCATGGTGTCATATAACATTGTCAGTGGTAAGTCATCGATCCCAGGGGGCACTGTGAGCTGGCATGACTAAACAGCCCTCCTTCCTCCCTCTTTGTCACTCTAATAGTTGCAATCTTCTGCTTCAGTATCTGGCCAGATTATTGTCTCGTTGGGGACCTCAACTACCCACCTCCTATTCTCAGTAATAATGACTTATTACAGACAGGAAGGAATGAAAACCGTTCACTGTGGAAACTTTGATGCCTTTGAACAGTTAGTGTGTGTGTGTGTGTGTGTGTGTGTGTGTGTGTGTGTGTGTGTGTGTGTGTGTGTGTGTGTGTGTGTGTGTGTGTGTGTGTGTGTGTGTGTGTGTGTGTGTGTGTGTGTGTGTGAGTGATCCACCAGTTAATGCAGTGGATCCATAAGGAACAGTTTGATAAGCAATGCTAGGATGTCTTGAGAAACTCTTCTTTCTTGATGGATTAATGGAAAAAGGAAGATTTAAACATAAAAGTTTTCTATGCCTGGTATCGACAGCCCTTGGCCTTATTATTCTTCCATCGGAGATTTCGCTTTTATTCACAATCATCCCATCCTCCTTCTTCGGACAAACTCTTCTTAACTTTCTCCTCTATTTGTCTCCTTCAGTTCCCCAGTCTATCGTCTGCCCTCCTCCCCCCACACTTCTCTTTCTTCAAAAAACAAAAACACGGTTGGTCCAGGGTATTTTCCAAGTGTAATGTTATCATATGATGAAAATGGGAATCACCATGTTTGTGGTACAGGTATAAAAAGACGTGTTGTGAAGGGCATTGAGAGAAGTGCGTGCAAATGAGAAACGACATGTGAGCTTGAAAACTGATTCATTCATCATCTTTTTCCCTGACACACTGCCGGAAGACGGCCGCACCCCGATGACTGAGGAGTAGCTTAGTCTATTATTTTCTGTGAGATGAAGTCTCTCTCTCTCTCTCTCTCTCTCTCTCTCTCTCTCTCTCTCTCCTTCTCTCTCTCTCTCTCCTTCTCTCTCTCTCTCTCTCTCTCTCTCTCTCTCTCTCTCTCTCTCTCTCTCTCTCCCTCTCTCTCTCTCTTTCTCTCTCTCCTTTTCTCTCTCTCTCTCTCTCTCTCTGTCTCTCTCTCTCTCTCTCTCTCTCTCTCTCTCTCTCTCTCTCTCTCTCTCTCTCTCTCTCTCTCTCTCTCTCTCTCTCTCTCCTCTTTATGCATTCCAGATCTGCAATAGCCTTTCTTTCTTTTCCTTTCTTCTCTTCTTGAAGGGGTGGTAGGGGCCGGGGGATTGGTGAGAGGATCCTGTTTGTGAAATGCCACATAAGGCCGGGGGGGGGAGGTGGGTGGGTGGACTGTGAGGTGGATTGTGGGAGGAGAGGAGAGATGGAGGTGAAGATGAGTATAATTGGATTAGCAGACGGGTGCTAGGATGCTCCGGTGGCCTCAGCTGGAGGGACATCAGTCAATTTCAAAACCGACTCCCGACTCTACAAAACTATTAACTGAGATGACCGAAGACTTTGCAGCAACTAGATAAATATAAGATAATAGAGGAGAGTTCCTCTGCTCCTAATCATTAGGATAATTTATTTATTTTTTGTATTTCTTCTCAGTTTGGAGCCTCTTCTTCACATTCACATATTCACAAGTTCACATTGTCGGTGTATGTTAAAACTGTCACTGTAGGAATTAACTGAATGAAAAATTATGTCACAGTGGAAGGGTTAACATTACATTAATTGCATTTTAACACATTGCATTGCTTGCTTTCATCCAGAGCCACCATCAGGCATATCTAAGATATGCATGATTTTGCATCCAAACAATCAAATTAAAAACGTTACATCATCTATGAACTGAACATGTTTCAAAATAAAAGCCCTCAAAGAAGCACAACAAAACAACGGGGAAGCGATGCTCAAAGGCGTATCCCTCATTAGTCTTTACAAAGGACAAACTAATTATCTTTAAAGGTCTTTTGACTTTGATGCATTTGCACTGAGATTTCCCCCTGACTTCCGTTCTGAGGGAAACAAATTGAGGTGGCATCCTCTGAATGTCATCACTTTACGTAACCACTTTCTGATCTCTGTGGGAGACCGTCAGTATCTGCCTGTTTGCTTTGATGCAGTGTTTCTGACATTTTTAGCATCTAGTCATCATTAATTCATTGCAATGATGGATGAATGATCTGCAGGCTTCTCAGCTGTGCAAAACCCACCCCCCCTTCCACCCCCAACCCCTTTCAAAATAACTACTTAGTTGAATTTGTGCCATCACACCTTTTCCATTCACAACTATTTGACACTCTTCATCCTGAACTAGTGGGAGAGGAATGGATGGTCCTCGCTCTATGGACGACTAATCAGCACATTGAAGATGAATGCCAGTGATGTTAAGAGAAGGCATCTTCAGTCAAGCATCAATCACAATGACTCCGCCGGACTGGCTGAGCGCAACAGATCCCTGTACTTTTACACTCGACCATGGGACTCCAGTCTCAAGCCCTACATTCAGTTCAAAAAAGTAAAATGGGATGGATGCCGTGATGTAATTTCCCCTGATAGTTTCACAGCCCCTTGCCAGGTTAAAGACAGTGCCGTGCATATGTTATTTTTGTAACTGGACTCACTTTAAATTGTAATAGCACCAAAAATGTAATTTATCATTCTGTAAATAAACTAACTTCACCTCGACTTTAACTAAATGTCCAAATGTTGAGACCAACACAAACTGGACGAATGACGTCAGAAGCATAGGGTTTTATTTGAAAAGGGTTTGACACATGATGACGAGCCCGTAAACCATTTTTCCTGATAATTTTGCTTGATGTTTAAATTGCACGTTCTGTATGATGACATGTTTTTAAAAAGCATTTTTTTTATCACCCTGTAAAAACTGGAGTGAAATTAATTTGATCGGGGCCGTTACAGCACTGAGTATTTCCAAGACTCCTGATATACTAATTATACGATTTTTATTTGCATAAACCACTTGAGGATGGATTACTTGTGATGTTTTATTGCCTTTTATTTAGAGATGTGTGGTCTATGTGTTGTCATTTCGCAGATGTGTTTTTGGCCTCTGGGAAAAACACCGGCAGAGTGAGAAATGCTGACATAAATGATTAATGTCTTTTGGCTTGTACCATTGCAGTAAATTAGGTACAACACTAATCACTTCTGAATGGTAGTGGTGGTGGTAGTAGTGACTATAAATGGGAAGTGCATTTCATGAACTCCAATATCCCAGTTTACCGGGAGGATTTATACTCTATTAAACCAAAATCAAAATGTGACTTTCATCTCTCTATTTGTTGAAATAGTAGCCCTACTTGAGACATATCCCAGACATCTCTGTGCCTGCCCTGCAGGGATTCCTATAGAAATGGTGAATTATATACCATAGTGCACATCTTAAAGCAGGCTTGTTTCTTTCCTAAACAAACTTTAAAATAGGCCTTTGCAAGCACACACCCGGTATATAATTCATGACAAAATATAACGCTATCTTAAAGCTGTGGTACCCTTTCTTTAGTGCCTTTGTCCCCAAAGCGCAGTCCAAACAAACCAAGGCAGACTGGTAGCCTTATAGAGCCATCAAGGACCCAATCCTCCAGCACCGCCGCGTGCTGTCAAAATGAGGGATGATATTTTTATTTGTTTTGATTAGAGAGTTAAAAAAATGCATGCGTTGAAACGCGACAAGGGGAAATAGAAGTGGAGAAAGTGTTCTCTCTTTGCACTTCTTGGGCATGTCAGGGTCGCACTACACCAGTGAGTATGAATGGCCTGTTGTTTGTGAGATTGATGGATCCGTGATTTCCGTATACTCCATGGAGTATAAATGTATACCAAGACGTATGAAGCGTGAGCTCCACCGGGCAGTTGAGGGGGATGTAAATGATAGTGTCACACTTGTGTCGCTTAGAACTAGAAAATTACGCTACTGGGCCATGGTGGAATCAAACATAGAAATTAAAGACTGGAGACAGGGTTTATAATAATAAATCTGGCAGTTTAGTTAAATAAGAAATGATTAAATATTAAATAGATCAATAAATAGATAGGAAAATTAAATGAAATAAATATCTGCAATGAAAATATACAATAAATATTCTTAAAACCCTTTTAAGAATCCCTTTTCCTTTTGAATATGTTCAGGTATTAAATGCTGCTAAATAAATATTAAATATATAACATATGAAAGAAATCGATGTCAAAATTTGTGGACAAAAAAACAACAATCTTATATCTTTCCAGCAATGTTTCAATGTTCAATTGTTCGATGTTCACTGCTTGTGTGGATTCCTTTGGGTAGGCTCTTCGGGTTATTGGATAAGCTTGCCATCAAAGTTCGGTTCAAGTGAAGTCCTATGTTTGTGTGCGCTATCCTGCGGCAACACAGACGTGGTTCTTGGATCTTTTCAGGGTTTCAAAAAACCTGACCTGCACAACAGGCCATACATAAAATAAATAACACAGTTCACCGATCACAGATAGAAATTCTCTCTTGTTTTTTGGCTACGGTGGAGGAATGCTATTTCTCTCGCCGCAGACTGTATTACCATGGTAACATAAAACTAACTGACAACAGACACTCAACCATACAATAATTCACAAACGTAAAACAATAGAGAGCAAAAAACGTTTCCCTTTGTAACATAAAACATATATAACATAAAGTCATACATAAAACAACGTAAATATATTCCAATCTGAGTGGACTTAGTTGTGACGGTTTATATCACTGTACATTCATTCAACCCGATGTACCGGTACTCAGAAATTATGTCAAAACTCACTTGATTGTCAACGATTAGTTTTTAGTTTTTTTCAGACTCGGGGGAGCCAACCTCTGACCAGGGGGGGGGGGGCGTGGCCCCCCCTGGCCCACATGTAGCTACGCCCCTGGTTACATAGTGATAGTGAAAGAAACCAACTCGACAGAGAAAACCCACACAGAACTCAGGAATAACTGCTTTGTTCCTGTTGAATCCCCCCACTCCCGCGTGTGGCTTTTGAAACAGAAGAATTGTCAAATGCTTGTAATCCAGGGAGACGAGCACCATCCACGCTTCAAATGAATGTTGAATGTTGCAGTACCGATGACATGCCGGTGACATGCCAGTGACATGCGGTATGCATGTCATAACAGCTCAAAATAGCCTGAAAACAAATGTTTTTCTCAAGCAGGGACAGTGGAATGTGTTCCCCTCAATCATAATTTAACAGTTGAGGCTGATTCTTAAAAATACATTTGTCTGTACAGTGGCATCTCAGCCGATTCTCTGTACTTCCTCCAGTATTCCTCAGGGAATCCCCTCTTAAGTACTGTGTGCAGGAAAGGAGATGTTTGATTGACAGTGGCTATATTGATAATTGCAATGAATGGGAAGAGAAGTACAGGCAGATTGAAGACATAAATATAATTAAGGCAGTATATATATATATCAAACTTATTTTACACTATTTTACACAAGTAATAGTGCATTGATGATCATTTCAACTAAGTCATTGTATATTATCATAATCTGTAATCTGTTTGACTTTAAACGGTGGAGGGACATTAATTACCCAATGCATTGAACATTTACCAGAGACACTAAAAGACTTGAGAGAGACATGTCTTGATGATTAGCACCTACAGCCTCGATATAAAACGCAATGCGCAGTCACTGAATTGTCTGCTTCAGCCACTGGGTATTGATTGAAGGTTAACCCCTCAAACAATTCTCTGAATAAATACTCAGGATCTCTCCACAGTCTCTCCCAATGACACCAGTCAGATGTGTCATTCATGTAACCCGTGAACAATGAAAAACGGTGCTGTCGCCTAGAGACGGGCAAACCCTCTGTCTTCCAACCAATAAACCTTCCCACATTTGTTTTAAATTCAAAAGGGGAGATGTGCAGGTAGTAGGTTCTGGTGTAGTAAATGATTTCTTGGATGAGTGTTGACATGTTAATAAACCAGAGGAGGATGGGGTGGAAATCCCTCAGATGATTAAGGTTTAATCTTTAATATTATGCCACTGGGATCTTTTTTTTTCTTCTAGTTTGGCAGCAGAGCAAGGCAGGGTTTAACGTTACTTTGTGCGCTTATTTAGCATTTTCTGCCGAATCACTGCCCCTGATGTACGGCCTTCGTTGGAGCGGAGAGTTAATGACCTTCAGAAGCAGGTTGAAGGAAGAAACTGAGAGATCTGTAAGGTCTGAGAAGGGGTGGAGCTCTGGAGACCCACTGAGCTTTTGAAGCAAGAATGCACCTGGACATCTGCTTTCCCAGAATTCCTGTCATATTCATAAAACCCCAAGCAGGAGGGCCAATCAGCATGCATTAAATTACCCCTTTAATGATTCTCAATCTTGCCACCCATTCCCCAGCTGAATAATAAATTGCATGTGATGCACATGGAAAGTTAAGACAAGATTAGAAGGAAAAATGACCGG
This sequence comes from Gadus morhua, assembly GCF_902167405.1. NCBI lineage: Eukaryota > Metazoa > Chordata > Actinopteri > Gadiformes > Gadidae > Gadus > Gadus morhua. Next base: position 6,375,423 of record NC_044052.1, read on the forward strand.
CCCTCCATGTAATATTCATTATGAAGGGAGTGAGTGAGGATAAAGGGGGGGGGGGTATATATATCTGTTTAGCGTGATGAATGCCCCATTGTCTGTGGTATACAATTTAGAAACCATTAAGTCCTTCGTAACGGGTCCTGTGAGGGGGAGATAATTAAATGTGGAAACTGCTCAACTGAACATTCTTGAATACAACTTTAGATTCTATCTCCTAACCATGAAAACATAAGAATGTGGGATGAATTTTAAACATGACGCCTCCGCCAATTGCTTTTTACCGCATTTGAAGTCTTAACCAGTAGGCTACTACAGCTTTTTCAGTGTTTATTGGAATCAGATATTTGATTAGTATTAGATGAGTCTGAGAAGATTATGCAGATAACAGCATTTTCTTTTTACTCATTTTATAATTATTGTTTTTGATTTTGTCTGATGATTTGGTAAAATTGCAATTTCCAAGGACGTAGGAGAATTACAGATTGGACTTATTGATCTGGGCAACGCAGTCTATCATGATAATTAGAGTTGATAAATGGATCAATGTCCAAAGAGTTGAGTGAGTTCATTGCCCTGATGCTCACTTTTATGATTCTACACAAAGCGCAACACAAAGCAACCTGGTCTCACAGAAATCCGTGAAATGACCACGGGCGCTTAACTCAAAATCCGTGGTGGCCTCTCGGAATAACTGAAATTATCTGTGATATGCCCACGGAATTTTGCTCCAATGCAAGTTGATGACACTCATATTCCGTGGCACACACACAGATCCCCGTTTCAACGACCGAGTCAACCTGGTCTCACAGGGATCCGTGAAATGACCATATATATGAATGAAATTCATATTGACGGTATGGCGCTGTATCCCTATTCTCGCGCACCCATCTTGAATTTAATAGACCACTTTGTTGCTTCCAGGGGGTTTGGTGGTCTCCGTATATAATAAATAAATAAACATAAATGTAAGTATGTAGAGACCACCAGACCTCCTCGAAGCAACACAATAAATAAATAAATAAATATATAGGCCTAAATATGTATCAATATGTGTGTGTAAAAAAAAATATATATATATAAATACACATACATATTTATAGATATTAATTTATTTTGCTATATATTTATTTATTTGTTTGTTTATTATATACGGAGACCACCAGACCTCCTCGAAGCAATGAAAATGGTTGATTAAATTCAAGATGGGTGCATGGGTGAGAATAAGGCTATAGCGCCATACCGTCAATATGAATTTCATTCATATATATATATATATGGTCATTTCATGGATCCCTGTGAGACCAGGTCGACTCGGTCGTTGAGACGGGGATCTGTGTGTGTGCCAAATAGGAATAGGAGTTTCATTAACTTGCATTGGAGCAAATTCCGTGGGCATATCACGGAAATTGCCGTGTTTCTGTGAGGATTCCACGGATTTTGAGTTAATTGTCCGTGGTCATTTCAGCGATTCCTGTGAGACAGACCAGGTTGCACAAAACGGTGTCCCTCTGTGTCTCCAATGGGTCAACACGTTGAAAACTGCCTAAGCCACATCGGAAATGCTTATCATCTTGGCATCAGAGGGAAAGGCATGTTGAATTATAGATGGATGTCACCCCCACTGGCCGAGATTCCGCTGACTGCTAGTGAAAATCCTGTGGAACTACATTGTGTATTGAAGTTTAGAGCCTTTATGGGTTGGCCTTATCTTCCCATTTTAATTCAGAATTTGGATGGTTAGATCCACATAAAACTGGAATTAAAGTCTCAAAAGGATGATGATTTTTCTAGCACAGAAAGTATAATTCACACGCACATTTTTCCAATGAGACAGAGTTAAGACACATTTTGTAAGATTAATGAAACTCACTCAAGAAGATTTAAATATTTTCTTAGAAACAATGCTAAACATATTTCCCCCTTGTGCATGCACCATCCCTCACTTATGTTCATAATTAATACAACAGGGGGAGAAGAGGAGGTCTTGAGGGCCAAATGCTGACAGAACCGAAAGTGCTGTGTAGCTATTTAATAATGCATTGAAAATAAATACAGCCTTTTAAGCCTTTTTTAAGTTTGAAACAAGTAAATGATTAGTAAATAATAAAAATATATAGAATGGTATCAACTAAAGGGTTAAGGTAAGCCGTTAACATTTTATTGAACTAAATTGCTTCAGAAGTTTCCTGGAGCCTGAAGTAATAAAAATGAAAATAAAAATGTGCTACTGTATTTATTAATGACATAAGATTGCATTTTTTATACTCCATGTTGAAGCAAATTGAAGGCAAGTATCATGTGTTTTACGATGCGTATTATTTTACTACAGAAATGATTTGAGGGGTCGTAGCGGCTCTTGCACAGTGCATCTGACCAGGTAGGCGTATAGATGTTCTGTCCTGAGATTAAGGGAGAGCTTAACTCCCACTTTGACACTCTCCATCCTCCTTTGGAGAGGCAGTGACAAATCCAAGCCCAGACCTGCCGGCGCCACTGCAGGCACCTGTGTGTGCATGACCAACTTCTATCAACAGATGAATGCTGTGACCTCAAAGAGTGATGTTAATGCAATCCTCACCATGGCTGGGACACACGCTGCCGCGCTTACAGTGCCCATGTCAAGGTGACCCTTCCAGGCTTGTTTTATTTTTTTCCATAAATGTTTTATCAGATCCGGACTGGAGGACGCCCGGACAGAGGCTGGTTGCCTGGGCCTGCAGCCCCGGATGCGTCACACCCAGGTAAACATGTTGACATGTCAATCTGACAAAAGTGGCATAAGAGAAAATTTGTTTTGTTTTCTGTGCAGAAATACATGGAGGATATCGGTAGGAGATTTGCGATGAATTATGCTATAGAGTGCCAAGCATGTAAGCTGCTTTCGAAAATCTGATTGTACTATCCTCTCTCTCTCTCTCTCTCTCTCTCTCTCTCTCTCTCTCTCTCTCTCTCTCTCTCTCTCTCTCTCTCTCTCTCTCTCTGTGTGTAATGTGAAAGTATCATTTACCCATCTGCAGTCAAGTAGAGTCGTCCCCAAATTGCCACAGCGATTTGTAAGTGACACAGTGCTTAGTTTGAGTAGCCTGCTGTGAAAATTATTATTAGTTACCAGAAAGCGAATTATTCACAGTAACGCGTATCCATAATTAAACAACTTCATCTCTCCATTAAACTAAGTTTACATGTCGGTTTTATCTCTATTTCCCGGAGTACAGAGTCCCCCTTTGTACCTTTACTTATTACTGCATACAAAAAATGTCTTTCGAAAATTAGCAATGAAAAATAAAAACGTTTGGAGACATTTATTTATGGGTGTAGTCAATAAAAGTATTAATTGTAAGGTAACTGGGCATTCATTCCTTGTCCTATCACGATAAAGGTGTGTGTTGAAGGAAAGCCCTAAAATATTTAGCTGCAAGGGACTTAAAAAACATTCCCATTATGACCTCTTAGAGGGCCCCTCTATGGAAAGCTCTTTTCAGAAGGCCTTGAAACTATAAGTCTATCTGACTGTACTTATACCTGCCAAATTTGCACCTCTACAGCAGCTTTGGCCATCCTCTTTGTATTTGCACAAACAACAATTCTGAGTTTGACATGTCTGAGCAACTTTTTATCAATAAGTCAGAAAATCATTCAATCACTCAAAAAATGCAAATCTAAAGTTTCACTGGAGAGAATTGCGTAATGCGAACGTCATACACACACAACGGTGTGTTTTTGGATGTGTTGAGCTCCATCCGGTCAGTAGTTGCTTCTGATGTCGGCTTTCGAACGAGAGAGGGTTGAGCTTCTCAGACACTTAGAATACCCTAGGTTTGTGTGGATGTCTGGAGCTCCTTCCGGCCAGCAGTTGATTTTGACATCTGCGTCGAGACAGGGTTAAGCTTTTTGGATATAGTATCAAGCTACAGTGTGTGTCATATTTCAAATACAACATCACAGATTATCACACACTACAAAAAGAAGGAATTAAAAAAGCAGTACAAATGGGGCGTAATCATGGGGGTAACACAACCCCCACTGAGATTTAAATCAAATTCATTTAAATCTCAATGTGAATTTGAGCTGAATGAGGGGGTTCACCTACATTTAAGATTAAAATTGATTGAATAAAATAAAATAATATCTAGATCTGTTTTACCATTCTGGGCTACTGTAGAAACATGGCAGTGCAACAAGGCAGGCTCCATGGCAGAGCCCCTGCTCCCTGCCAGCAGGTACTTCCAAGGTTTACGAAAACACAACAATACTTACTGTCATGGGATCTCATTAAAACGTACTTATGAATATCATATTCCAAGTCTGTTCTGCTTGACACCCCTCGATTCTGCACATAACATCTTCAATCAGATACGTTTGTTCTTCATTTATTTGTATTTTTGCAAATAGAGAAACATGGCCTCATAAAGGCCATGTCACGCATGCTGTTTTGGGTGTACTGGCACCTTTTTGATTCGACTCAACCCCTGAGATGTTATACGATAAACTCTAAAATTCTTTCAGAAATTCCTGACCTCGGAACTTCAAAAGATTGATGCATGTGTTGGAACTCTCCATTGAGGACAGAGGTGGTATTGAATCTGAGGAATTATCTTTCTAACAGCCTTCCGTCTTTACATTTGAAGGACAGCCCCAAATTGATCTTTGTGTAACCGCTGCAGGCTTGTATTCAAGTCACATTGATGCCATATTGAAAATGAATGTTTTCTTTTTGTCTCTCAGACAATGGAACCGTCCTGCCGCAGGAGAGCTCACTGGAAACTCAAAATAGCAGTCCTGGAGAGACCTGGCTGACAGGACCGAGATGGGTTGGTTTTATAATGGAGCAAGCAGTGCTCTTGAAAATGTTCATTTGACAGCTTTCTCAACATTCTAACAGCATTACATTGGAAAGAAGCACAATGAAATAGCCCAAACGGCGTCAAAGCCTAACCAAGAATACGGAAACAGTATAAACAAATTCACCTCTGTTGAGTTAGAATTTATGGATAGATTGTGAACATGGATCAATTAAATAAACTGAATCAAATAATTAGATGACTCTGGCATTGATTTTCAACCTGGGGTACACGTACCAGGAGTTGGTATGTGGCGCCCTAACCCTAACACTGGTGTGCACGTTGATGTGGGAACTATTTCCTTGGGGACTTTATGCCTAACCACAGGGCTTTCTGACTAACCATATCCCTGGTCCTAACAACTGGGTGGCCTTACCCAACCAAGTGGTTGTGTTGCCTAAACGCATTTGCAAATTGGTCGGTAATGTGCTTTCTGGCAGAAAGATTACTGTCAGATTTCCGGCATCTTCTGCACTGATCTAACAAGTTATGCTCCAAGATCACATACAGCTATCCTTTTTCATTACAGATTGAATTATTATATTAATGTGTCAATTTAATAATAAAAATATATATATATATCATTAAAAAAGAAAAAAATACAATACAAAAAGATACTTGTGTTATCACACATCGACACACATACTTTTTTAATGCATGGACTATGTACTACTTTTAGATGACTTGAAATGAATCAAAAGAAAACTCAATATTTATTCAAGTTCAACAAAACAGAGCCAGACTAACATTGCATATCTTTATTTAATCGTTCATGTATTATAATGTATTTTTGCAGCTGGAGTGTCAATATCCTTTGTCGATTCAGAAGGTTTAAATGCATACTAATCAAAGAAAAACATAAAAAGTTTCCTTCCCCATGAACAATGGCCATTTTGACACAGCTTGGAACAATAGGCCTAATCAATGGAGGGCAGAATAGCGCACTGAACCTCATTGACAGATGGGTCTCTGTGGGCAAGGCGTCCGAAACCATGCTAACAATGTTCTCACTAAATAATCAATCTGCAACCAGGGAATGTTATAACATATGGATAGGAAGTTCTAATTTTTTTTTAATTCACTCTGTACTCCTTATTACTGCGATACATGCGATATTACACGATAATAACACAGGAATAGCAATTACCCCCCACGACCCTCTTACGCACTTATTGTGTGTTGTACATCCTGGCACTTAATGTACGCACTTATTGTATGTTGTACGTCCTTGCATTTAAAGATAATACTCAGCATTGTGTAGTATCTTATCCCAGCTATCTTTGTTGTATACGGGGAATGGGTTAACCTCGCAATTATTTGTGCCTTGCACATGGTTCTATGA
>NC_044052.1:6386602-6409102 GCF_902167405.1 Gadus morhua
CCTCCACTTTTCCTGTGACTTCCCAGTCGTAGGCGAGTTGCCCGTGTGTCCTGCTCGGCGTCCCCTCCAACCCCTCCTCCCCAGACCTGGAGGCATAATGGCAGCACGGTGTTCCACCACCAGACCAACCGGTCGACCCCTCTGGTCGTCACTCTCCGTTGTCCAGGACAAGACACATGGCGGTCATTATCGGCCGCCTTTAGTCCGCGGCCGGCCTGACCTTCTCACGGCGTTCCTCTGGCTCGGCCGTTACATCATCCTGCCCCTGTTCCATGTATCTTCTCTGCGAGGGGAGCAGGGGGTTCTCTGCGGAGAGGAGGTGTGACGTCGCCTCAGGCGTCCGAATCAACAGGTCGATGGAGAAGGGGGGGGAGGGGCCGGTGTTGATGGTTAACGTGACTGCAGGGGCACGATCTATAGGAGCCTCGAGGAAGGCTTGTTCCAACATGTGACATTATGTGGCGTTAGAGAGGATACCCAGTAGGGCTCCTGTCTCCTCTCACGGGTTGGATTGAGGTATTGAACTCTGTAGTCTGTCGGTTGATATCCCTCCGGTAATACAGGCCTGAGTGGATGGACCATGGCTGCATTTCAATAACAGTGAAGAGGAATAGGTAAGCTAACTAGTGTCCCTGCTAATCATTTATAGTAGTATTACAGTATTTGGAAGAGAATGTTGCTGACTGCCGAATGGCAACAGTAACATATGATTCTTTAGGTCCAGTCAATTTACATCGCAGTCATTAAGGAGTAGGTTGTGTCATGCTTCAAGGAAAGCCAAACACCAATGAGCTAGGCCCGCCCACTGTCAAAATGAAATATGCGTTGTTCAGGCTTTTGCTGTCTCTACGCGCTACAACCAGAATTCCAGGGGTGTAGCCAGAACGTATGCCTTCACCCGGTCACTAAAATCCTGCCTGTGAAAATTAAGTGGCAAGTGATTTACATCTTATCCTATACATTCTACATAACACCACCATTCTCTTACATGAAGTTGTTTTAGGGGCTTGGTTTCCTTTAAGTATGCCGAGAGTTAGCCTGCAGAAATTGGGGATTAAACCAAAGACCGACCTTGGCTCAGAGCCAGGCACCCCAGCCGCTAGACAATCCTGGCTCATATGAGGATGACTGTCTATGATTTCCTTTCACAAGGTAAACAAACAGGTCACACACATCCAACTCAGTCAATACTTTGATTTTTTTGTTTTTTAATAAACCCATTGGCCGCTTGGATTATGAGGATTTTCTACTGGGTGAGGCTGCTACCTAAGGTAGGTAAGGCGAGGGAGAGCATCTTGAGGGGATAATCAGCCTGATGCCAACAGTTTGAGAGGAAAAGAGGCTTTTTCTCCCATATTCCATTGTATTTTTGCTTCAAAGTGGAAATCTCGAAGATCTTCAATGTAAATAAATGTCTGAAACATCACTATTTATCACCAAATGAGGTAACCCAATTATGATTGAGCCCATTATGGCCCACTGGCCGCCTTGAGAATTGTGATTGTTAGGAACTGGTTGTGGGTGGCTGCACCGTTGGGGTCTATGCGAACAATAAACGCTCATCGCTAAAGGTCAAGCCAAACAGAATGAAACGGAAAACATTTACTTTACAAAATTGAGAGCCCTCTCATGACCCCATCACTGTCCTGCTGCTAATCCATTGAGACATGACAGGTGTATTTGGTCAGCCCATAACCCTACAATCTGAGAAATACATAGAATTTGTTCTTCTGTCCATTTTGTTGACCTGCCTCATCTTCATCTAAAAGATCTGAAGAGGAAGCCTCACAATCACAAATTTGACTTGCACTATTGTATACCACAAGGAATTATTATTTTTTATTAATTAAGTTCTCAAACAAAAAATTCGAATTGAGCTGTGTCACGCACGGAAATCCACAACCCTCCCATCTGCCTTGCTCATTGCCGCCTTCATATTTCCTGGAGATGTTGCAATTAGCCGCGGACAAGGTTCAGTTATCCATACAGCCAGAGGAAACAGCTGTTCAGGGGTTAGAGGTAGCAGACCCCCTATCACCCCAGAGGTAAGCACTGGAGTCGGTGTCACCGTTGGTCCCGGGTTGGCTGATGAAAACTATTGTGCACCAGCCTCTTGAATTCTTTCTTCTCAGTTCAACAGGTTAGGTAGAAAGCCATTGATAACAGAAGAAGGGGGATTGGAGGCGTAAGAAAGTGTGTGTGTGTGTGTGTGTGTGTGTGTGTGTGTGTGTGTGTGTGTGTGTGTGTGTGTGTGTGTGTGTGTGTGTGTGTGTGTGTGTGTGTGTGTTTGTTTGTGTTTTATGGTGCAAGAGGGGTATAATATGAACATTTGATTTGTGACGGATAGAAGTTGAATGCAAACTGAATCAGCCAGGGGGCTTTAACTGGCATTTCTTCACTTAGCTTTTTATCTACGTATTAACATTTAATGTCGATTTTACTAGTACTTGCACCACAGGTACCTCACTGCAGGTTTTGGTCACTCATAAACGATCATTTCATGCATTGTATTACTACAAAATGTGCTGCTTAGTGTCACAATGCAACAGGTTTTCCGTTGTACTTTACGTCTGTTCCAACTGTTCCTGTACTTTATATAAGTAGCACACCGTTGCTAAAACGTGACAATGTACCGGGTATTAAAGGTCCTTGTTCAGATTCATACAACTTTGTTAGAATGTCATATAAAACAGCGGAATGGAATTGTAAGTGCTCTTTAATGGTAAATGCACATTTGGGGACAGCTTATGCCGAACAAATATTTTGAAGTCCTGTCATCGTTGAGGCGACATTGGGCCTTGATGTCGCTACATTTGGTACAATGTTGTACACTTTAATCCCAAGCGACTGACAATGGTTCATATATTCACACACCGACGGCAGAGTCAACCATGCAAGGCGACAGCCAGCTCGTCGCTGGGCTCATCGTGTGAATTACCATTAACAAACCTAACACCTTACGAACATGTACCTTTTATAAATAATTATGTTCAAACCATACTCTGACGACAAAGTATTTTTCTGGAGTCGTTGGGCAAAGTCTACCTATCGATGTCCCAAAAGTGATTATACCACTATTATACCAGAAAACTATACAATATTAAATCTGCCAATTAGGTTGAAACTTATTCTATAATATAAATCATCCATACTTCCAATGAGAGGCAAATATATCGGATCATACAGTATTAGCCAACAGAGTAGGCCTATGCCAAAATGTTCCAAAAAGAGCCATTGCATGATAAGTGAATGATTAATTAAAAGCAAGACAAGAACACAGACAAGACAACCATATGTTTTCACGCAAAACGGGAATAAGACAGATAGATTCTCAACGTAGGGCGATCTTGTGAAAATATTGCAACTCTGTGATAACATGCATAGTTTGGACGTGTTAAAGAGACATTTCTAAAAGGGATTTTGCTCAAATGGCCTTCCATAGACGTAACGTGTGAGGTTCCAGCAACGTTATACGCTGAAGCGACGTTCTTAGAACGACTGTGTGTTAGAAAGGATTTCTTGTAGCTCCATACTCATTATGACCAAAATGATATTCTACATGTTGGAAGAACTCAAAGCATACAGTGACTGAAATTCCATTTGCCCTAAGTCGATATGGTATAATCCCTAGGTGAAATGGTAGAGCCACGAAAAGGAAATTGAGAGTTGGACATAATCTTCTTATGTTACAGCACAGTCCCTTGCCACCACAAAATGTGTTGGTTGGCGAGAATCATGGCTAACGTTGCATTCTGAAAAAAAAAATACATACATACAAACTAACTTCTGTATGTTACCCGGCTGTGTGTCCATGTGAGAAATAGGTAAGCCCACATTACTTATTTTCCTTATTGAACATTCGTATTTGTATTTAATTTCAAACGACAAGCTTATAAGTCTACTCAAAGTCACATACGACTTTCAAACTTTTTTTTTCATTAATATGTTCCTTCCATCCAAAAAATATAAGCTGTGCACTGACATGCCACTATTTATCTCCTCTGCTCAGGAGGGAATACTGAAACATTAAGCACATGGTCGACTCCTGCAAACCCCAGAAGATGCGGTGCCATTTTTCCCCCCTTGCACCCACTGTCAAACGGGCAGTGGCTTACTCTGCCATGTGGACACTTGGCATTGCCCCAATAATATATATATATATATATATATAATTTTTTTAAGAAGCGATTCATCCAACACTCTGCTGAAGAGGATTCAGCTGAACTACTGCCAAACTTCCCCACAGCACCGACATTTGCTTTCTGTTTGAAACTTTACCCACTTTCCCCCACCTGCCATTCTCAACGCTGTCAAACTCTACAGAGGTTTTTTCCTTTTTTCCTTTTTAGGAATACTTTTTTTTCATCCTTCCTTGGAAGCGATCCAACATCGAGGTAATTCCCTCCTCATGTTTCAGAGATCGAACGTAATCATGACTTTGGATCCCCGCATCGCGGCGGGGGCGGCGGCCCGCAGAGTCTGGAGGTTGTCGTCGGCGGGGGGAGCGCGGCGCTACACAGCGGCGGCGGTTACGGACAGCTCGGGAAGAACAATCACACTAATAATCCTAATTGCGCTGCTCGGTGTTCCGCTTTCTGTTTCATACGACGAGGGTATACAATCATCCCCGAGACGCACTGAGGCAGGGATTGGAAAAAGAAGATTTTTTTGTTTTGTTTTGTCCTCCAGTGAAACTAAGGACGGCGTACCAACAGATGTGGCGCGCTTGACCGAGACGCCAAACCACACAGTGTCATTGTTCCACCATGCTCTGGCCCCACTTTTGTTTCGCTTTTTTTTCCTCGCTACTCATCATGAGTAAGAAGTAGGGTAATTGGCCGTATGTCCGCACCTGCTCAGCCGCAGCAGGTGTAGCCATCTGAGGAAATAGGCGGCCATTGAGGTAGCCCTCGTGACTAATCCGGGCTGAGAGCCAAGCGGCGTGCCATCGATTGATAAAATAGTCAATGACGACAAACTGCAGCAGCTGTGGATTGTAAGCTAAAGGCTTAAGGTTGCAGCCCGTGTGTTTCGTTGGGAGCAAGGCGTCTTGTTCCTGTAGTCATCGTGCAAGTCATCTTTACTGTTGTGTTCCCTGTGATGATCCACAATACAAAGCTGGGATTGGGAAACTCTGATAATCTTGTTGTGGTTGAATTTCTGAAATACTTCTAAAACTTCTCCTCCACTCGTGGCTGGCGTTATGGTGCTATGGTGAAGGTAATCTGCGATCCAGCTGGTATTCTTTGTTGTAGAGGAACTTCTTGGGGGAGATGGCACAGAGCCTGGGCTTGAAACCAACTAGTTTCAGCGGAAGAGTCTCACCTTGTTACCGGTTTTTTTCCGGAAAAGGTCTACAGAAGAATTTTGCCCGAGTGGATGAAGGTTTCAGCAGGGGATTTTGATTGATTTGTGTATTTCTACAGTGAAACATTTAGAGACCTTTTCTCCCAGTTTTTCAATACCACAGGCCAATTTTGTGACCGGCTATTACGAGCGAAAGATTAGCGCCTCCAAGCAACATGATCGGTTGAAAGAAATGGAAAATACAGAGAAACACTCCGAAACACCCCGATTCCATCAGACTTTGGCATTTCTGACTTCAGACATTAATCTCAAGGCTGATTTGTGAGGCTATGTTGATTGTGTGTCACAGATCCGATCTGTTATGGTGTGTCAAAACCAAAGCTTGGGCTAGATGCTACAGCAGAATTGTCCTGGCTTCGACTTGCTTTGAGTCCAATTCGAAGCAAGTGAAAAAATGATTGGTAGAACAATATTATTCTATGTATTTTCTGGAGCCCCGCTGCAAATAATATGAACCGAAATTCACAGTTTGTGCTCCCTGGGCTTTAGGGCGCACATAAGGAAAAATGTGTTTCTAATACCATTTGTAACGCGAGGTCAGACTCAAACTCCCCGTTCCATTATTTTCCCTTCAACATCTCAAATACTTCTTGAATCCTGAATACACTTTGGGTGCTCCTCCGTGGAATCTCTTCCAGGAGAGCTTGCTTCGATGCATTCTTAATCATCACGTCCAAAAAGAAAAAAAACTCAACCCGGAATGCTACTCCTTGCAGCGGGCCAATCTGAAGAGGTAATACCCTTGTCATGCACACACATCCCCGGCTGCACTCACTCAAGAGAGAGGGGCCGCCAATCAATTGTGTATAATGTCTTTGCCACAATCCAATTGGCTGAAGGACCCTTGATGCAGCTGAAGATAAAAGAGTGTAATGCCTTTCCAATTCTCTCTCTCTCGCTCTCGCTCTCGCTCTCTCTAAAGCTCAGGTGTCGCACAACCCCTTTGACCGAGTCGCTGTCACGCTGTTGCCAGGCCCTCCAAACATAATCATTAGAGTGTTATTATTTATTATTATTCATTAACCTGCCGTCCCTCAGACACAGAGAAACAAGGCGGAGGATGATAACTCCTCATATCCTTAAAAGGCTTAGCTAGTGGAGGATTAATATAAAGTGTCAGGAACATAAACAACAAAAGTAATAGTTTAACATTAAGATTAAGATAAATAGTCCATGCTGAATTAGTTATTTTTATTATAACTTTAATCCTTAATGTGTGAAATAACATTCTATCGTCAGATGAATTAATGACGGGATGCATCCCAATACAGCTATCGGCACACATTGAATGGAGATAATTACATCTAAGATCAGCCGCTGAATTTAAGACTTTCAACCACCAAATGATGCTTTTTTGGCCACATCATTGCACAGCTTAACTGGTATATAGTATATTAAAAAGTGTATATAGGAAGCTCATATGTTTATCTCTTATACAATCCATTGATGTAACCTCTTTCAGGCGTTGGGTCTCAAGACGGAACGCTTGGAATGCTTCCCTGCTTCCGTGCACTCTTCGGAGAGAGTCATTTTAGTTACATTTACGGCATTTAGCAGACGCTGTTATCCAAAGCGAAATAAAACACTCCATACACTCATTGACGGCGGCGTTAACCATGCAAAGGGACAGCCATTTCGTCAGGAGCAGTCAGGGTGAGGTGTCTTGCGCAGAGACACCTCGACACTCGGACGCTAGGAGGAGCCGGGGGTTCGAACAAGCAACCTTCCGGTTACAACTTACAGGTCAACCCACTCTACCTCCTGAGATTATAGCGGCAAGAGGGGGGGGACAGTCCCAAAGGAGAGATATTCCGTTCCATGCATGTTTCAGACATTGATTGATTGGTCAAATTGTTAAATAAAAAAAGACATTAATCCCCTGTCGATGTCATCCATATCAACGTTGTGAACATTGACGATCACACCTCACATGATCTAATAGATGTATAGAATACTGCGTTTCGGTAGTGGGGCCGAGTGGGCTGGATGTAGTCGATAACCTTCAGCACTCGCTCCGGGCCTCATGCGTATGGATAATGAGAGGCACTGTGGCTGACCACTCAATAGAAGGACCTGTCTGGTGTTGCCTGTTTGTTGTGTTCACACACAGCGCCTCAATTCAACTATCAGGGTGATATTTCGGACGTGGCTCCCATTCTTAAACAAAACTTTAAAAGTATGTCTGAAGCGAGCAGAGACTGAATCAGCAGGCCAGACCTTAAGACTTAACATAGAAGACATCTCAAGTACTTAAGTTGTTAAAAGACCTTGCCGAACAACGCACTTGACCCTTCCCATCTATGGGAAGGGTTTATTTAACACTTAAGAACCATGGGGCCTGTTCATGGTCTATGTTCCACCATTGCCATCAAGGTGCCCTTAAGAGACAAGGCAGTTGCCTCAATAGACAGCTATGTGCTGTTGGCCTAGCTGGCCACTTCTCCGCACAGATGCTGGTTAACGCAGGTTATCCAGCATGTTTTCTTTTGTGTGCAATTTGGTCGATTCAACTTGTTGTTTAAATGTCAGTTATAAAAAAGTACAACGAAGAGTACAATACACAACATATTAACTATTCTGCACAACATATTGCTACTATAAATCAAAGTGAATATATCAGCTTATCTCGACTCTCCATGTTTAATTCAACTTTGTGTGTGTGTGTATGTGTGTGTGTGTGTGTGCGTGTGTGTGTGTGTGTGTGTGTTTGTGTGTGTGTGTGCGTGTGCGTGTGTGTGTTTGTGTGTGTGTGTACGTACATACGTACGTGCGTGATCCTGACCCTTGGGTCTTGCATCCTTTCCTCTTGAATATTTGAATTTTAATATTAAAATGTGTATAATTTCCCATCCCAAGTGACATAAGCGTGCAGTTACTACAAAATAATGTCCTCACTCAAGCACTGCTCATCCCAGATGAGGAACACGGAGCCACATCCTATATAGCTGGTCAAGAGACATGCAGAGTGCGATTACCTCATGATTGACATGCATCTGCAGGTCTTCGATAACCAAACCATTGCAAATGATGCTGGAGATTAACATACATGTTTTAAGTGTGCCTCTTCTGCAATATTGAATTGAAATTGTATTAAATTCAATATTCAACTATTACATCTGATAAAAAGCGAATAATTCATGTATGCTTTACCCCTCCTGCGTAGGAAGTCATTGATATACCTGGATGTGCATTTGTAGAAAGGTTCGAGGCTTCCAAAAAACGTGTGTTGAAACAGCCGCACAATACCAGTATTGTCTAGCCTGACTCTTTAGCTCTGTCACAAACCACAAGTCATTTGCGTGCTTCTCCAAGCTCTGATACACTGATTTATTATCATCGGTAAACCCCCATGGAAATTAATCCATGGCGGCTAATCTGCCGCGACCATGTGCAAAATCACGGCACAATATTTCCGTCAACCTCCTGATCTGAGACTAAGCCTCTCATACTGCGGTGAAGCTACGACGATGCTGAGATAGGAGTGTTGGAATTTCACGGTCAGGTTTAGTGGTGTCAAGGACACACACACAGACACACACACACACACACACCGGTCCAATGATTTATTTGTTCTGCCTTTAATACTGCATAGCTTACCTATTTTGTGAATACCCCTTTTGTTTAAATCCCACACTAATAGGGATCCGAAATCCCAAAGTAAAATAGTAATCCCGGGCTAACGAAGGCTTCATTAGCCCCTTTCAGAGGGTGGACAGCGGTGGAAATGGTCTAAAGGAAGCCATGCCCGCACGGTCTGGCTGGTAAAGCCAGCGTGGGGCACCGGATTGCTTTGTGTTACCACGCTAAGCCCCAACCTAATCACTCCCTATTAGCTGACAGAGGACAGGTGCAGAGTGACAGAGACATGTAGGGGGACAGGATACATTTTTATGTTTGACAAATGTTAACAGATTTTTATCAATATTTCCTTTCTTATTTGTCACATAACTCCCCCCCCCCCCCCCCCCCCCGACTTTCTCTTTTACTGTGTCCCTGTCCTCTAGCAGCTAATAGGGAGTGATTAGGTTGGGGCTTAACGCGGTCTCACAAAGGACTCTGGCACATTGCGCTGGCTTTAGCAGCCAGAGCGCCTGGGCACAGCTTCCTTTAGGCAATTAGTGCTACCGTCAACCATCCCTCTGAGAGCAGCGCATGTCCATTGGCACATTCAGCTTGGCGGGAAAAAATGAAAACAAGAAAGAAAGAAAGATAGGAAATAAACAAAATAATAAATCAACCAGCTTCAAATATTTTCGCAGATATTGGCACGTTTATGAATATCATGGCAAAATCAATATTTTATAACATGTTTTTTTAAGAAATTCGAAAAGGTGTCTCATCAACATGAAGCACACGTCCTTCCTTCCTACAGAAATGCTTTCCTACATAAAGGTCTTTAATACTGATCTTTGGAAGAAACAGGGGAAGGCCAGCTGTCGTCCATCAGCGGCTCTGACAAAGCACTGACGGCTTATTGTGTTTGAAGTCTGTGAAGTCTATTCCTGACGGAACCTTAATGTGCTCCTAATACCGATTCACCACCGGAAAATGTCAATGTTTAACGCTGGGACCAAGCAAGTGTGTGTTTAGAGGCTATATGTGTTATGTCAGGGGCCCGGAGATCCCATGGGTCCCTTGGACACTTGCACAGAAGCTGACACAAACAATTAGTAGAAGCTGTGAATCCCTGATCGAATTAAGTAGAGGCGGACCTTACTAGAATGCACACGACTTGGCCGGGGCCATTTAAGCCCCCACACACACACACACACAGACACACACACACACACGCACAAACGGCAGAGCCTGAACCCGGCTGACCTGGATTGGCTGGGGTTCATCGGGAGAGGTCATCACGACTCCTGTGTAATGGGACGATAATTATAGGGCGCCAAACGTATCGTTCTGTCCCACTAATCCTCTGTTACAGAGTGGAATATTGAACGTATATATTTATATATATATATCCTAACACACTCCGCCTCTCCTCCCATACGTTCACAGGATAACTTTGTCTTAATCCACGAGGCAGCTGTTTAATATTCAATAGGTTTCTCCTGGTGCGCGTGCGGCCGCTAATGAATGTTAATCCTGGGATTTTTCCTTTTCATGGGTTATCTCTCGCGCTCTCTCTTTTTTCTTCTCCTCACGATCTGAGTATTACTGGAGGTTAGGGATCCTTTTCAATTACCAGATTAAAGACAGCGGGATGTATAAAAAATGAAAAATAAGGAGCCGGTTGAAACGTTTTTTTTTCTTTTTTTAACAACCCGGGGCTTCGCTTCTTCCTCCTGTCTCGGAAAAGCCAAAGCAGCCGGGAGATGTGAGTGGCAAAGGGTTTGGGTTCCTCACACGTTCCCAGGAAGGAACGCGGCCCTAACAAGTACAGTGAATACCCCTGTGTGATCAAACGTGACATGCCTCTCATCTGCATGCCCTCGTCAGCCTTATACTCAGAGACCTCATCTGTTTCAAGTTGATGTAAAGGAAATGCAAGTCGAGGATCGCGTCAGAGAGCGGTGAACTGAGCAATGGCATCTGCAACTATAAAGACAGAAAAGGTCGCTGTGTCTATAGGACCCAAAACGATCCGCATGAGCAGGTCGCAAAAGGGACCTATTCTGTCGTATGGGTTGGCGAACCGGCCGGAGCTGAGACGAACACGCCAACACCTCGAGACCCTTCCCTTCGTTCTCATGAAGTCGTTCTGCATACCCAAGGTCAACGTTGATGTTATGATTGGGTATGCCTTTGGTCAGACGATGGGCCGTGGGGACCAAAGGCGCTGCACAACGGCTGCCTCCGCCTGCGTCCGCCGGGGCCACGGACGGAGGTCAACACTCGGCCCAGAGGCCTCATCCTCGACTGGAGCGCAAAAATCCTCACGTCCGTATCTATATTCCTCTGCTCCCTCTCCTCATCCTCCTCCCCCTCCCCCTTTGCTCAAGCACAACATCCTTGGGGACTTGAACAAGTTGCTGGCTGAACAAATTACATCCATTACACCCCTCCGACATCTGAAAAGGAAAATGGACAGGGACAAATCGAAAGTCAAACTACTGACCCCTCTCTCTACCACCGCCCATCCCCCCACTCCATTCCCCCCCCCCCCCCCCCCCCCACCTACCCCAATCGACCCTTCCACTCCCCCACCCGTTGTACAGACGCGCATGCAGAAGCATCCCCTCTGAATGGCTGTGATTCCGTAGGACTCCCCTCATGGGCTCACACAGTACTTGTTTTGGAGACATTTTCTTTTTATGGCTTCTTATCCATGCAACACTTGAGAGCCTCGGCGTTGCCCTCATCTCTCTCCTCACTATGCATATGGTTCGCTCACAGACCCCCGCCAAATGATCCGGACAGGACTCACTGCCGGCCGTTTACGACCTCGCTTTGGTGGTTTACTCGTACACTTGGCCGGGTTTATTGTGCTGTACATCTCGCCGCCGTTTCATTTACCCCCCCCCCCCCCCCCCCCCCCCTAAACAGTTATGGGAAGAGGTTAATGTCTACGGCGTTCACCTTCTCCGGAGAGCAGATGCATCATATCAAGTCGCTCTATGCGTAGCGCATAGCTGCTAAGAAGAAGAAAGAGAAGCCAAATCAAACCCTCGTCGCCTTGCGTGCTATTTCTTCAAATACCTTTATTTTTGTGGCTATTTACAACTCCCAGTCGTTGGCTTTTCATGATATGATTGATGCGCATAATTTCCTTGATCTGTCGAGATATCTTTTGATAAAAAAAGGAAATTGTGGTATTTTTGAGCTGTCTCTCATTTAAGTGAGAATTGTGGGTGTTGTTTCCAACAGCACCGCGTTGTCACTGTGAAAGTGGAACGCATGAAGAATAATCAATAATGGAAGGTGAATAATGGAAGTCAGGGCATCCTGCTTACATTTGCCGAGCAAAAAAATCAAAAACACGAGACAACTAGATACTGGAATAGAGAACTCACCTGTTGTGTGCTGCCTGTCCTCTGCGTTCACCATGGAGGAGGGTCTTTGCTGTAATGTGTTTCAATTTGAATTATAAATAGATTCACTTACTTTTTCCCCCCGATGCAAATCAATTATTCAACGTTGCCTTACTCCCACTCAGCATGTTCTGTAATAGAGCTAACTACTGTCATATCAAAAGGAAACTGCCACCAATACCCCCCAAAAAAGACTATTCCTATCATTCCATGCATAAAAAATGGAGGGAAGAACTCCAAACAACACAACAAAGAGGTGCAGAAGCGGGGATGTTATTAATATGTTGTTGAGATCTGGCGCCTTCTTTCCGAGATTGCTTTGCCTGTGAGTGAGGCGCAGGAAGCGCTATTTATTTTGTTCACATATCGGCTCTCTGACAAACTGCAAACTAGCCTCTAAGTCCCTTCAAGCTGTTGATTACATGGAAATACCTCACTGTCATAAAGCGCACATATTAACACATATTGCACATTTTAGTGGCGAGCATCGTGAAATATGATAATCCAGAGATGCCATTGCCAGAAAAACTATCTGCAATAATCTGCGCAAACATAACAATAAGGGATGGTTTCCACTATTTCCCCTGTGGGAGTGTTTTTGATTTATTTTTTTCATTTGTACAAATAATTCCCCGGATCACCTCCGGTTTGTCGCGGAAGAAGCAAGGATTAACAATCATAATCTGCATTGAAATGAGAGCATTAATACTATTTAGTGTTGAGGGCGTTTTCTCGCCACACTATTGATTCAGGATTCAACGACACAAGACTTACTTGAGTTATTCCACCGGAACATAACACAGGCGCAAATCGAATCATGCATCTCGGAACAAGAGGGAACTTAGAAAACACCCCGCTAAACAAAACCACCCCTTGTTTTATTTATTTTTTCAAGACAAGGGCGTTTAAGAAGGCATAAATCAAGGGGGTATACGATGAGGCCCCAGCCCACTGGGGTTCACAACGGCTCTCCTCCGTTGTGAAGGCGTCTCTTTGTTTGTCAGTTGTTTCTGTGACCTTTCCGTGCAAAGCCAGCTCCGCTAGGCTACGTGTGGTAACGGCTGCTCCTCGCTCAGATGTCAACCACTTACCAAAGTCCATGACAGCATGGTGAGCCCAGGAAACTACGCAATCAGCAGACAGTCTCTCCCCTTGAACCCGCCCAACCCCACAGCTCCTCCTCTCCCCACCCCCCTCAACACAAAGTCAGGGGCAGAGGTCACGGCCATCTGCATTTTGAACACCAACTCAATAAAATATTCATTGCTCTCTCTCTCTCTCTCTCATCCCTCTCTCTCTCTCTCTCTCTCTCTCTCTCTCTCTCTCTCTCTCTCTCTCTCTCTCTCTCTCTCTCTCTCTCTCTCTCGCTCGCTCTCGCTCTCTCTCGCAGGCAGCATGCGGCCCATGTTTGTTTGTTTGTTTGTTTGTTGTTTATGTATTCCAGAGTATGGGTTGAGGGGTGCCCAAAAATTATCAATCAAAACCTTGCCAAGATGTGTTACGTTAATGCGGTTGTCTCTCATGTGGCCTTTTGCATTAAGAATAACAGGAGACCCTGGCAGCTCCATTTATAAGAGCTAGTATCATCATTGTAGTTGTAGAGCTCTTCTTCGTTCTGTTTGTTTGACCATGTGCTCCCAATTCCCTGGAGTGTCACAAAAAGATTGCGTTGCGCATAAGTGTTCCTCATTGTAATATACTCTCAGCCCACAAAACAAATGCTTCAATTATGTGCATGGCGATATTATCAAATCGTTTGAAATACAGATCAGAAATGTACTTCTATACCAATGTCCTTTCATTGGAAATGTCATATGTTAGCCATAGCCATTGGATGAACACACAGCTGTTATCTCCGTAGATGTTATCAGAATGAGTAAGATGATCAAGCATCAACCATGTTCTACATTTTTACTACTGCAAAAAAACACAAATTCTCCATTTAGGATCTTAAAAAGCCAGTTCTCCATTCATAGTTCAAAGTTGTATTGATAATATCGTCTTGCCAAATGATTTGCAGCATTGCTCCCCAACAGGGGGTCCTCCCCGGCAGGGAGCCCTTCCACAATGAACTTTATATTTCTTTCATCTTCTTCCCATGGTCAACGCTCATTTAATTGCTCAGGAAACTGGTTTCAATGCAGGCAAGTAAAAATAAACCTGAATTGACATACAGTAGCGAGAGAGAGAGCGAGACAGCGAGAGAGAGAGAGAGACAGCGAGAGCGAGAGAGAGAGAGAGAGAGAGAGAGAGAGAGAGAGAGAGAGACAGAGCAAGACAGCGAGAGAGAGAGAGACAGCGAGAGTGAGAGAGAGAGAGCGAGAGCGAGAGCGAGAGAGAGAGAGAGAGAGAGAGAGAGAGAGAGAGAGAGAGAGAAGCACTGCTTGTCCATCAGAGTGTCTGGAAATGCTAAGACCTTCCCAATCTTTACCGGTTTCCTGTCCATCGCAGACCGGGCATCACGCCTCCAGCTAACGACCCCATAGTGCAGAATGCTAAGGGAGTGTGAAGCCACGGTGAGTCCAATAACACAAGGGGAACACCCAACCGTATCTTTATGTATTCCAAGAAGTGCTTTTTTGGTAACAAACCAAGCCTTTGTTGACTTAATCATGAATGCAGGGGGAGTGAATAATTGGCTTCAAATATGGACACATACACAACCTTTTTAATAACTTGCCCACCAGACGTTGTAAATATTGCCCAGGTGGAATGAGAATGGGCAAAAGATAAATATATAAAATGATGGCTAAATTACATTTTAGTTTTATTTACGAAAACCTATTTTTTCAGAGTTAGCTTTTCTTTTGCAACCCTATACAGTTCAGCGGTCGTGGTAAATATACCTGGTTAACGCTGCAAGGAAAGTTTATGGAATGGGCCAATTTGGCGAAGAACATGAAGTTTTCTTATCTGGATTCTACACAAACTTAATGTACAAAATGAGTAATGAGTAATTACTTTTTGGTCCAGATGGTTGATACTCTTCTCATCGTGAGCTTCTTGCTCACATCCGGGCGACATAGGGCGTTGAACGTCGTTAGCTCTTAATTAAGTTCACCTGTTTCTCCCTCCTCCTTAAATGCAGGTGTGCGCACCTGGTTCTTGGTTGTGTTTGTGTCATACTGTGAAAACTGAGGTTGCGTTTAACGTAGCTTAGCAATATTGCATCAAGCAACCTTTGGCTGTTTGTGTTTTTGTGTGCTTTGGTACTGAACAATGCGGACCGACGTGACAAGGGCGTTTCAGTGATGAACACTGCAGTGAGCAGCCCAGTATTAGCAGGGTGAAGTTGTTTAGGCTGTTAGCTTGCGGTAAGCCGTGTTGTTGTGGATTTGTGTACCGCACCCATTCACTCCACTCTCCTTATTCTTCTTTCCATTTATTTTTTCACTTTTACATGCACTTCACCAAATGTATTTTTATTTATTTATTTTTATTTATTTTATTTCACATGTCTTTTTGTTGTGAATACATTGTTTTGTATTAACTGGGGTTGACGTGCAGACTGACTTGAGACCACTTGACCTTGTTTTCTCCCCACCCCCAGTCCCAACCCATCAATAAAACATCACTGAAAGAGACTATTATCATGTATCTTAAGAAATCTCACAACAGCAGAGAGATGCAGCTTCAGTTCAAAGCTAGCTAGCTGCAACATGGGATTTTGAGAGAATTACACACTCTAATCAGACTTGCGATAAAGGGGTACTAGGGCTGCAGGGGTCTAGTTATGCATTCTCTATGTGTCATATTATATAAAGCAGTGGTTTGCAACCTTTGACTTTAGGTACCGCTAAATTGTCAGTCAAGTGCTTTTGCAGGAAGCATTAATGGAAAACATTACAAAGGATAGTGATATAGTGATACTATTTCTTACATAACACAACACAATATAATTTGCTTAATGATATGTATACCACATTTATTTTCAATTATCTGTATTTTCTATTATCACTGAAATTTTCTCTTTCAAGAATAACATCCCACGTACAACCTGCAGTACATGCTACGCATACCACAGGTTGCAAAAATACTTAAAAAAACACTGCACTGCTTTTTCGTTTCATTCCCACATACAGATTTTTATATAACACACAACGTTGGCCCGCATCCTTTGCATTGTTTCTATATTTACCCTAGATGCATTATTTTTCCGTCTATTCTCCTTGCTGTGACTCATGTTCCCCAAGGCACCAATAATGTTGATTCATTTTCTTTCAGGTGAAGATGGAAAAGGAGATGACACATGCAGAAGACAGGTTGCCATGGGGCAGACAGCCAGGTGAGCGATGTGATGAATATGTACTTCAAACTATAAAAGGGAGTTTAACTGTCTCAGAAATGGCAGTTACGCAATCCCTCAGATTGTCACAAAACATCTGTTCTCTCTCAACGGACTGATGTGTAATGTGTACTAAGTCTCAAAGAATGTATTTACTCAACTGACATGTGAACTAAGTCATATCGATAGTATTTAATCAACTGAAATGTGGACTTGGTTATAACAATAGTATTTATTCAACTGAAATGTGAACTGAGTCATAACAATAGTATTTATTCATCTGAAATGTGAACTTATTCAAAACAATATTATTTATTCAACTGAAATGTGATCTTGGTCATAACAATAGTATTTATTCATCTGAAATGTGAACTTAGTCAAAACAATATTATGTATTCAACTTAAATGTGAACTTAGTCATAACGATAGTATTTATTTGTCTGAATGTGAACTTAGTCATAACAATGGTATTTATTCAACTGACATGTGAACTTATTCATAACAATAGCATTTATTCAACTGACATGTGAACTTAGTCATAACAATAGTGTTTACTCAACTCAAATGTGAACTTAGTCCATGTCAATGCATTTTAACTCATGCAATTAATAGTTTCTTAATGACATGATGTGGATAGTAGGATAAACTAATAAATGATCTTGTAGCGCTATGGTTAAAGGTGTGAGTTGTGACACCACCTATAGCTTGCCATAAGACATTGTGTTGATAGTGTTTCAAGCCACTTACTATAAAGCTGTTTACAAAGTGCTTTCACAAGCAAATACTCTGCAATACAAATTTTCTACTACTGCTACTACTACTATTACTACTACTGAATGGAGACCAGGTGTTCAGACCTATTTAAGATAATGGTTCAAATGAGTGTGGATGCAAGTAGAGTCTGTATTCTTTACCTGGCTGTTTAATAAGAACCCCAGCTAATTAAGTGCATTGTGGGTAAGATGAAAGGGCTATCATTTGAGTGTAATTAGTTACAAATACCATAGCCATCCAATGGCTATGAGAGTAAAAGGCTTTGTGAGAATCTGTTCTAGTCGACTGCGTCTGCCTCTGAATGCTTTAGGACTTGGCTTAAAAATTGGGTTTCGTAACCATGCTATTATAGTGTGCATGTAAACCCCGGCTGTAAATGTTGTTGAGTCCACCCCACTCCCCCCCGTCTATTGAAATAAATCCTAGGGGAAATACTATTTCATAATAACATTGCAACACTGAAAGTCAATGCAGAGATCTGAAAATAGATGTGATGTGAGAACCCTCTACAAGCTGCAGCTCTCTGAACTTCCTTGGAAAGACCTGGAAAAAGGCATAACATGGTCCAACCTAAGATAAATAAAGGCGTGGCTATGTGCATAGGTATAATTGGCATATAAATCAAATGCGTAATTTTTTTAGATAGTGGGCCGGTTTTGTTTTTAATTTATTAGTAGCCATGGCAGCACTTTTATTTATTAAATTTATATTTAGTTATTGCAGGTCATTAAAAGATACCAACAAATACATTGTGTATGGTTCAAGTTGTGTCATGCAATGTATATCTCCATTCTCATTACATAATGAGTAGGCCTACAGAGAGCCAGGAGCCAAAGTTAAATTAAATGTAGAAATTAAATGCAAAAATGTACGTAGAAAGCTAGGTTCTGAGCTCATTTTACTGGCTTCTGGTACACAGGGGAAACTAACGGAGTGCAGAATTCTCTGGCCTATAGCGTATAATTATTCTTGTGCTTTATCAGATGTACTCAGGTTCAGCCATCATAAGTATATATACTGAATTAAATTGATGCCCCTATAGACATCTCTCAAGATTATATTACTATTATTAACATAATACATCTTCCAGGACCAATGGCCATATGTTTTTACATGACTGGGAAATGTAGGATTCTGCACGTTACCTCTTTCATTTGATTTGTTGTAGCTAACTGATACATATGTCAGATAGTGGTGTTTATGGAAAGGAGAAAGGGCTTACTAAGTCCTATAATAAATAAAGAAAACATGTGTCAAGAGTATTTCAATTTAGGTATTGTTGTTTTCCAATTCATCACTTTATTCCTGATTGGACATGTGTTTTTTTGAGTAGTTTCCGCTCAGCAGTATGCTTAGGAAAAATATAGTGCTGTAACAAAGAACTGCTTCTCTGCTGTAACCTAGTGAAGTGCAGAGGCCATTCAATTTGGTTCTACTTAGTGCTTGCCATTTATTATTAATTTATCTCTCCCCTTTAAAATGCTGACTTTCTCCTGGTATGCTTTTTGTGTAGGCAATAAATGGCCTCGGCTTGAACGTACATCAATTTCCCAGTCGCCTGCGAAAGCGAAACCCACACATTTTAAGAACCCGCTCTCATTTAGCGGGGCTAAATCGCCCGATCATGAATGGTGGCAGTATCTCACCCAAAAAGCCTAACCTCTCTGTGCAAGTGTCCATATGCTGCTCGCCACCTGACCTCAGAGCAGAGGACGGCCGGTCTCTGTGGTTGTAGAGGTTTGGGTCTGCTGCTGTTCTTGAGTCAGCAGGCCTACCAGAGAGAGAGAGAGAGGGAGAGGAGTCGTACCGGCTGGGGTAGCACTGCTGCTACATCAACAAGCATAATGATGCACATTATGTCGATGCTGCTGCGACCTGTGTCGATATGTTCCATAACAGATGTAAGGGGGATGAAGGGGGCTTATGAAATGCATCGGTACTCACACTAGCTTGCTTCCAAGGCTTCCTGACTTCTCTGAGCATGTGGAGATATAAACGTACTCTTTCAGGGACAAGCAAGGTTTTTTTTGATGAATCAATTTGGTTTCAGGAGTACACCTGAATATATATGCTACTAATAGGCTACTAATTTATCAAAATGGCAGTGATCTACCTCCCAGAAGCCCAAAAACACCCCCCCCTCTTGCATACTTGTAAGAGGGGTTAACCTAACAATTGTTAGTGCTTGCCACTCTTTACTGTACCGACCGCGATATATAGTTTTTCTTTCTCTGACACATGTACTTATTGTAAGTTGCTTTTGATAATCGTCTGCTAAATGCCCTCAATGTAATACAAAACGTAATGTATGCACTTCTGCTTAATGACCCATCGCCCTGTTACACCTGCAGTCTAGCATGCTATCGTAAACACTTTATGTTCACCTTGTACACGAGCTGTGGTCTAGCAGTAGGCTGGCAGTGGAGCACTGAAAAGCCTCTGCTTTATCTTACCTGGGCCTCTGGCATGATAAGAACTCCCCATCGCCACCTGGCCCTGCCCCGGAGGGGGTCGAAAGCCAGCATACCCCCAGGAACGTGCCCCCCACCCCCCATCCCTCCCTCTGTCCTCTAACATGCGCACAGCAGGTTTTAAAGGCATCAAAGGGTCTCATCTCAGTGCCACTGTTTGCTGACTGCGCTAGGGCTCACCACCTGTCCGACCACAAGCAGTGGGTGGTTAGAAAAGGAAAATCAGCACGGAGTAAACAAACCCATGTTGTCTCCGGCTCAGACTGCCAGGGGTTAGGCCGGCCGCGAAGCCTGCCAGCATCAATCCATCCCCTCCCCGTCCACGTGGGCCTGTTTCTTCGTAGATTGAAATGTGTGTGATAGGATAGTGCAGCAGAGTGCAGAGGCATGGGTGCATTAGCATGTGTTGACCCTGTGCCCGGATTGTAATGCACCACAAACACACACACACACACACACACACACGCACACGCACTCACACGCACACACCCTCACACACGAAAGTCGCACCCATCTACTGCGGAAGGAAAGAAAATGATGTCTTCATGTATAAATATATATCTCTCCCTGAGTGATTGATTGCTAGCATTGGGAGCCACCCAGTGCAGAACAACAACAATTATTATCAGCGGTTCCAATTTGCATTGTTGTCATTGCTGTTGTCAGGTGTAAACCCCGGCCTTAGGCTTATTTGAATAAACCAGAACCCATTCATATTTCATGAACCAGGCAGGTATATACCCATCTACCCCCAACCTCCTCCATGTGAATAATCTCCAGGTAACCTGTTAAGGTGGAGCTCTGGAAGAGAGAGGATGATAAGAGGGAGAGAGAGACTACGGTAGAGGCAGTTCGAGTGAACACCCGTCCTCCACTCGATACTAAAACATGTAGGAGGGCAAACCGCAACAATAGACAGACAATAAAAAAAACTTAAGCATGTAGGTGGATGGGAGTCTCCTGTCTGACTAACAGGTGGAAATGTGTGAGGGCGCGGCGGGGGGGGTCTTTCTTTCTGGGAGTACTGAATTGAGCCGAACAAGTCTTTTTCTTGACAAGGAAATGTCTTATACTCACTACACCACTTTATCTTCCACTTGCCGAAAAGACAGCTCAGGTACAATATCGAAAGACTTTGGGACATCATAGTGTTCAAAAAGCTAGGTGCCTACTTCAATGCAGAGGAAAGGAGATAGCTCAGCATTATTTGCGTAGTTATGGCAAACTGAAGGGGTCTTCCTTGGAGGTAGGGGGCTTATGAAATGCATCAGAACAAACGCTGGCCGGCTTCAATGGCTTCCCGGCTTCATGACCGTGTGGAGATATAAACGTACGCTTTCAGGGACGAGCAAGGGAAAACAGTTGCTTATTTCTTGTGATTGATCAATTTGGTTTCAGGAGTATTACTGTAGGATTTGATTAGCTACTTATTGAATACATTTTGACGTCGGTATCATAGTGTACCTTCCAGCTCGACACACATGCTGGGCAAACATGAAGAGCAGTTCTTTGCTGGTTATGTACCTTCATCCACATGCTGTGGTGTTCAATGTTTACCCATCCATTCGTCTACTCGTCAGACATCGGACTCCCATTAGATGGAAACAACGCGCCTGCTGGGAATATTAGGTCTGGGAAGGATAGGGGGGGGGGGGGGGGGGGGGGGGGGGGGGGGGGCCGGTGTGGATTCCCCCCCCCCCGTTTTCCCAACTGCCCAGACTTCCTCGAAGGCAACGCCGCAAAACCGTGGCCTCTGAACAGAGTGTAGCATGAGGTGAGGTGAATCAATTTGTTCTCAATGACCTTTTCACCACAGACAAAGCGCCGTGCCCCCCTCCCCCAACCACCGGGCCCCCTTCTCTGAAGACCTCTTCATTACCACTGTCGATTGAATTAAAGTCATCCGATATTTGGATCAGATGGGACCCATTTGTGTCAAATCCCTGCCCCCCCCCCCCCCCCCCCCCCTTGGCCTAACTGTAAATGCACCTGCATCTTCAATTGTCACCTTCGTCCAAACCAGTTAAAATATGCATCAGCCATCATGAAGACCAGGACCAAATACGAGATATAAAGACCTGTTAGCAGGTTCAAACCCCCTGTAGGCTGCTCTGTACTGGCCGGGGACCTCACTGGCCGACCTGAGGTCACCTTACTGGCCCATGTCCCACAACACAGCCTGCTGAGGAGGTGACCACCGCCCCTCATGTTGTACCGCCGCCTGGCAGGCAAACACCTATCAGACAGTGCTAACAGCCGGCGTGGTGAGGAGGAGGAGGAGGAGGAGGAGGAGGAGGAGGAGGAGGAGGAGGAGGAGGAGGAGGAGGAGGCGGGGAAAGGTGCAGCCCATAAATATTGAAGATTGCTGCAATGTAAAAACAGTCAAATATTTCTTATCCGTTTTGTTAACTATGTACTCTCTCTCTTACACGCACACACACACACAAGCAGAGCGTAGGCATGCAGGCCTAGTCATATTTGCACTCACGTACTACGTACCCAAGCGTCTTTAAAGCTCCAACCTTATCTCCTCTTATTCCCTCGCTCTCCCTCTCCCAACTCCTCCTCTCCGCGCTCATGTTCTACCCCCTTTATCTCCGCTGCTCGCTTCCTTTATCTTTTTTGT